>NC_090930.1:235316224-235571224 GCF_040938575.1 Ambystoma mexicanum | reverse complement strand
GCAGGAGTCCTTCCCTTCCAGAGAGGTACCTGGGTACATGTGCAGCTGGCATAGAATGGGATAGTTATGGGATAGCGCTTGCCTCTGACTTGGATCATCTGCCTTCTCCTCACAATGGGAGGCCTTTGGAAAGCAATGCTCTTGCAACAGAGTCCAGTAAAGTCTTCTTGTCTTGTGTTGGTCCAAAAGGAATACTACCAAAACACAAATTGGACTTATTATTAAACATTGCCTTGCCACTAGACATAAACCTCATTATAATTATTATGGTTTTGAATCAGAGGTGTAGATTTAAATTCAACCTCTGTTTGTTGTCTGTCTGTTGTGACTTTGCTGTCACACCAGGTGTCAAACAGGGTACCTGCAACCTTTTGAAGCTGCTCAGATCAGGAGACCGCTGCAGCAGGCCACAGGTGTACACCATGTTCATGGTATGGATATTTCTGAAGTGGGTCTGTTTAGCTGGAGTACCCAGATTATTTTATTATTAATATCAGATTTAACGGGCCAGGGCTTCCACAGGGCTTTGCCAGATGGTAAAGCGTCACAGTGGCATTGCTGGTAGTGTGAAACCATAAATGTGATCAGATCATTTACACTAGATCTCTATCTGCTTTGCATTTAGACCAACCTGAGGTGCCTATCCTTCAAGGATTTGGTCTGCAATATCTCCTACCCGTTTGCTGAAGTCACCATGTTTCTGGTTACGTTGACTAACGTGCAGTGCTTACATAAGAAGGCCGGGTATTGCCCAATGTAAGAGGCCAAAATAGTTCAACCAGGACTTCCCTACATCATCACGTCATTTTGCATTTCCCTTCCAATGTGTTTACATGAAAACACCTGTTTTCGTGGCTTATGGTAATATTCAAATACACCTCTAGAAAATATCTAACCACCCCTACTTTCAAATCAAAGCTGCAGCCACATTGTACATACAGGTTGTTCTCATGGCAGGAGGCAAATAAACAAAAAACACGATTAGTCCCCAGATGTGGGTTGGCGAATCGGGGGTCCTGAGGCCTCTTAGCTAGTCAGTACGCTTGGAAGGCAGGCTTTAGAACATGGCATTGCCTGCATTCTGAACCTACTGAGCAGCAGTAGGCTTCAATGTTGCCTGCCAAGCAACAGGTAAATAATCCTGCATGCACTTCCCCCTGCATCTCCCAAATGTCCATCTCCCCCTCCCGACTCTGCTCAACCCCTGCCCCACTTGCCTCCAGCTGCCTTATCTCTCACCAGTACCTGGGAAACTCAGTGTTCCAGCGCTTCCCTGCTGTGGCAATGGCCACCATAACAAGGGAGAATGGTCTTATCCCTTGTCTATGGCAGTCATCTTGTTTTGCATTTTTTGTTTAAGATGCAAAATGACAACCATGCTATTTCTCAACTTTAAAAATAAAAGAATATATTAGCACCTTTTTAATGCATCCCATAGCTAATAGTAATACACCACTCCATGCAGGGGCTAAACGTGGGCCTGTAAATCGACCTGGGCCACTACCTGACCAGAAATAATTCTACTTCGTCATAGCTACTAGAGAATTAGTCTACTATTGAACAATATCTGCCTACAAGGTCATCTCTAAAGCTTAACTTCCCGTCGTGCGACTTGAGGGGCTTTGCTTATCAAGGGTTGCTAGAAGAACATGCCTTTGACCACAGGCCACTGTGTGCATGCATGGCTAGGAAAGGAAACCCCACAGGTGATTTTGCTCTGGAAATATATGGGCACAGTGGTTAAGCTGCTGACAATAATAATTTGACTGTGTGACAGCTACTAATGGTTCCAATGTCCTTGTTACCACAAAGCACTGGTCAGACCATGCAGTGCTGATGCCCTGCCTTTTGTAGTTGTACATTTTTCCAGCCATTGTCTTCGTTAAAATACAATGATTGCTATGGTCTAAAGGTGTTTGATAATTTTTCAGACAGTCTTACAGTCCAAAAAATGTCCTTTACCATTTGCTGGTGTGGCTAATGTTGCCACATCATCACCCAAATACAGCATTGTCAGTCCATTGAATTTACCCAATGCAGTAGCTGGACTTCTAGTTGTACAATGTAATGTGCTGTGCCCCTAATGCACCAGATAGTAGTGTTGAACATTCTCTGCCGCTTCTTCATACCGTGTCAGTAGCAACTGTACCTGATGTCTGTTTTGTGTCATAACGATTTGAGGAGGTCACCAACATGTAATACGTGTGTTCATAGATTTCTATTTAAACGTTTGCATTTTGTTTGTGCACTTCTGGTTGGAATCGACCATTTCATAAATATATACATGTGCATGCAGATGTGTATGTAAGAATGAGGTAGCAGTGGGATGGGGCTGTGTGATGGGGACATTTTGGAGTGGCCACCCATTCAAAAAAAAAAAAAAAACGATTTCATGCGACCAAGAGTTCTCGAAAAAGAAATCAGATATGTAATACTCTGTTGAATTAGAGGGAGTAGAACACTGGACAACGTGCCAGAGACTAGTGTAAACATATTATGGCTATTCCCGCATAGTTACAATCAAAGGTAAATAGAACACTCCTCTACTAAGTAACATTTGTTTAGGGCATTTTTTAGTAGCATTTCACCAGAGCAAAATGTCAGACAGAGAATGTGACTGCACTAATCCTGGTAAGATTGTTTGCCTTCAAATGGCTCATGGTCGTGAATGAATATTTGAAATGTAACTAAGCCTAGAAATGTGCAATTTTTGGAGGCATGTTAAGAGGTGATTGTCTTTTAGTCGAATAACAAAGGTAAATATGTTCAGCACTTGCTTACATTATGGCACACTTTTAGCATGAACCAGTGTAATTAAATGTTTTGATGCAAATTAAAATAACTTTTCTAAACCTTGAAATACTTACAATAATTTTAATGATGATGTCCTCTTCTACCTAATGTCTATTTGGCTTTCATTCTCTTACATTGTCATAGCTTGAACACATAAGTTGGCTGTAATGTATTTACACATAAACTGCCTATGAAATGTGTGCCCACTACAGAAAAATAATGAAAGCATATTTCTTTAATTAATGTATACATGCTAAAATAAATACACTTTTAAAATAAAGTGCTCTGTTGCAATGAATGCTTATGCAGTAACATATGTGCTATTTTTGTTGCAATTAATGACTTAGTAACAAGAATAAGAAAGTCAGCAATCAAATTACATAGCATTCATTCTCAGACAATTACTAAGAGGGAAGTGTTCGGGAGTGAGCAACTGTAAGTGCTGAGGAAAGAGGCCAGCTGTCAAAAGATGTGTAAGTGCAGGTCTGTGGTGGCACAGGCCAGTGAGTGCCAAAGGCGAGTGCTGGGAGTGGGGGGAGGCTGAAGGCGATTGAGTGTGGGAGTCCAGGATCCAGGAGGACTCATAAGGGCCCTGGTCACCAATCTCGGCAACTGAGGGTTTAAGCAGAGGAGGGAGGAAGTGAAGGGGGAGGTGAAAGGAAAGACTTGTTGAGCTTCTGGAATTTGAGGAGGTCCGTCTCAAGACAAAGAGGGAGGGGTATGCTGTTCCATAGGAGGGAGCCTGCTGAGGAAAGAGATCGATCACCAGCTTGCTGTTCTGCGAAGCACTTGACACACGGGGAGTTAGTGCCAGAGGAGCATAAAGATCTGGAGGCAGAGTATTTAGTGAGAGCAAGTTGTAGATAGAATTTTCCCCAGCCCTATTCTGGATTAGCTTGAGGCGTCATAGAGAAGAAGAGGGTAGATTAAGAAGAAGGATATTGCTGCAATCAAGCCTAGAGAGAACCAGAGTTCTAGAGACATTTAGCTTCTGGGGGAAAGTGAGGAAAAGAAGAATTCCTTTGAGGAGGTAGAGTTGAAAGTGGGCCTTCTTAGCAAGGTTCTGAATGTGATGGAGGAATGAGGGAGAGGAGTCGAATATGACTCCAAGGTTTCTGGCTTCTGATGAAGGAGAAGGGAGAGAGCCCATAGAAGATGGCCAGAGTGAGGGACAGAAAGAAAGAGCAGGAGTCCTGATATGAAGGATCTCAGTTTTACTGGCGTTGAGGTAGAAATCATTGGAAGTACACCAGGACTGGATGGTGGATAGGCAGTCAGGAATGATGGAGGAAGTGAGGAGAGGATCAGAGGGATGTTTGAAGAAGAGTTGTGGATCATCTGCATAACACTGGAAGTTTGGGGAGAAGGTGGAGATGAGGTGTGCAAACCGAACAAGATAGGTGTTAAAGTGGCAGGGAGAAAGCTTGTAGCCCTGAGGAAAACATCAGGTGGAGATAATGGTTGGGGAGGAGAAAGAGCCCAGAATAACCTGGGACGGGTGGTCAATAAGGAAGGAAGTCTGCCAGTCCAGTTCCCGCTCCGAGATACCTAGGGTATTGTGGAGCCGTTTTATGAGGATGGAGTGCTTGACCATATCAAATGCAGAGGAGAGATCAAGTAGAATGAGAACAACTGGAGAGTTGGAATCAAGAGATGCAAGTAGTTAGTTGTAGGTGTTCAGAAGAGCAGTTTCCGTGCCTCTGGATGCTCACAATCCAGATTGATGGTCGTGGAGGCAACCAACAAGTTCAGTGTGCTAGGTCAGTTGGGGGAAGACAGGTTTCTCCAAGAGTTTCCCTAGGAAGTGGGTAATGGATAGGGGGCGGTAGTTGGCTGGACAATATTGGTCTGCAGAACTTTTTTTCAGAAGGGGATGCACATGGGAGCGCTTGAGGGAGAAGTGAAACCTGTTTGGAGGAGACCTTCATGGAGCAGATAACTCTTGTGACCTCAGCAGGTGTGATAGAAGATAAAGAGGAAAAGAAGGGCAGAGAGAGTGCCAAGCTAGATTCAAATTCCAACCGCCCATTTTGAAGTACCAGGAACGTTCACGCCGAAATATGTGACATATGATGAGCAAATAAACCAGCAGAGAGCCGCAGTTGGGCTCTGTCAAGTACCTATCAGAAGAACAACCTGTTGAAGTACCGACACCTAAGAAAATCTGGACAGTAAGGTACCCATTGAGAAAATCATATCGACAAATGAGACAGAATGACGATTGTCAGAAAGCAATCCCTGAAGAAGCTAAAAAGATACTGAAGGAAGATGAATGGTGACGTCACAAGAACCTGGACTGACTCACATATAGAAGATGTAACGACCTGAGAATGATGAAAAGAGACGAAAAAACCATGGATAAGTGACATCCTGAGCCTAAAGTAAAATAATCGATGTCAAAGATATCAGAAATTATGCCACATGCACGATGAAGATATTCAGTCAGGTTAAACGTGTACAAATGCAAGGAACCGCAAGAAGCACAGAAATCATGAGGCTTGCTTATGCTTTGTAGTAAGATAGACTGCGGTAAGCGCCACCTATACATATCTACCTCAAAAGGAGCACTTTATATAACTGTACTTTCACTATGCACAAGAGCAGAATCAACCAAAGGTTACTAAAGGTCTCAAGAGGAGAGCATTGCAGCGAACAAATTGAGTATTAAATACAGAGAGAAACTCAGATGAAGGCATATTGTGCCAAGAAACCAAGGTCGTATCGGCTGAAATAGACCAACAGTGGATGCAATTTATGAAAAGAAGAATATAGTATCCTGTGCAGAAAGGTCAAGATGAGCCACAGATGGCAGATGGCTGGCAGAATTACATCACATTGTATGAAGAATAAGACCATTTCATGGTGTCAGAATCACGTGACAAGATGAGCGAGAAGGGATGAAACTTTCACACGCATGTACTTGTGCCATGCACAGATGTCTTAACTTTTCCAGACCAAGAAGCAGTCTCGAGGCCAACCACAAAGAAATAATGGACACATGACCACTGAGGTGATGGGTGATTGTAGCAATAATTGGAGGGAAGCAGGGGGTGCAGACGACTCCCTGCACCTGGCCGGCTATTCTGCATGCTGCTAAGCATGTGGAAAAGTATGAGTGGGGTTGTTGCCAACCCAATCATGGTGGACCAAGTACACTAGGCTCCTATAGTTAGTAGAACCAATAAGACGTCGTACTTTTAGTGACGTTTCCAGTAGCCATTTTGAAGGAAGGGCTTAGATGCCCCACCTGAGAGTGTTTATCCAATCCCCACTCCTTGTTACCATAAACAGATATGGTGTCTATATTACATTTACCTTCCTAGAACCAATAGAGTTGCATGCCAAAGTTTTTGCGAGTTACACGTCAGTGATGACAAATTTTTGTTTTCAATACATTGTTTTTTCTGAAATTAATTGGAGTTGAAGCGAGAAGGAAGATTGAGCGATTAATGATATTCATGAACTCCCCGTTTTTTGTACTTGACATTAAGCAGACTCGCTTTGCCAAACTGTCGAGTTGTCATTATTGATTTGATGCGAGAGTATTCATCTGCACCCCTTCCCATCTCAAGGGTGCTGCTGCTCATCTTAAAGTACTGTTGGCAAACCCCAAGCTCTATGGGCCGGCTGGGGTCCTACTGCACAGGAGTATCGAGGCCATAGGATGCAGGAGGAGGATGAAGAATGAGCGGGGAGAGGGACACAAGTGTGCTCAGGATGTCCTGAGTTTTTGCAGTGAAGTGCGTGACCAGTGCATTGCATAGTGCCAGAGAGGGAAGAGGTGAGGAGACTGTGGAAGGGTTGGCGAGTTCCCTGCAGGTTTTAAAGAGTTCAGACATGTTTTTGGATGCACCAGAGACACAAGCATGTATGTGGGCCATTTTCTTGGCATGGATGGAGAATCTGTATTGCCTTTGGAGCAGGCAGCGAGCCAGTTTGTCAGAGGGTGAGCCTGAAGTCTGCCACTTCCGTTCTGAAGCTCTGCACTTGCGTTTCAGGACTACAAGTTCAGAGTCATACCAGGTGTTATGTTTGGAGGCTTGCTGTAGCCAGATCCTCATGACTGGGGTAAGCCTGTCAAGGGTATTCGTAATTTCAAGATGGAGGTTGCTGAGAGCATAATCAGAGGTAGTCTGTAGTTGGGAGGGGGGCGCAGGTAGATGTGATAGTGGCATCTGGCACTTGTTTCATCCGACAAATTTATTATTTATTTATTTATTAGCATTTATAAAGCGCGCATCAGCCCTGAGGCATCATGGCGCTGTTACAGAGAGACTTGCTGGTTACAGAGGAAACACATACTTAGTTACATGATAAACAGTATTAAAGAAGGTCATAACAAATACTCAGTTACATGATGAACATTGTTAAAAAGGCATAACATACATAGAGAAGGAGACAGGGTGCAGGGAGGATATCTAGTGGAGCAGGGGGGTTACTTGAACAGTGTTATTTTTCGGGGTTTGCAGAAGGATGAGAGAGAAGTTTCAGCTCTTAGTGTGTTTGGTAGGTTATTCCAGAGTTTGGGTGCTAGATGAGGAAATCTGATGCCTCCAGCGTTTGTCCTTTTGATAGGAGGTACGCAGAGTTGGTTGGCATGTTCATGAATGAGGTTTTCAGCACTGGGGGAGTTGTGGTCAGAGGGCCGAGATGGCCCAAGTGAGAGGAGAGAGTGGTCAGACCAGGAGAGTGGGGTGATCACTTGGGTGGAGAGTGAAATATCTGTGTGGATGAAGGCATCAAGAGTGTGTCCAGTCAAGTGGGTAGTACCAGAAGGGGGAATGGAGAGGGAGAGCGAGGTGCAAAGGTCATGGAAGAGAGTGGATGCTGTGGCATCAAGGTAGATGTTGAAATCACCCACAAGAAGGAGTTTAGAGGTGGTTGTGAGGAGAGAAGGGGGGAAGTTGGCCCATTCAGAGAGGAGAAGGGTGGTCGAGCCTGGTGGCCTGCAGATGGTAGCTGTCAAGATTAATCAGCTGAGTACAAAGGCAGCGAATATGGCAAGGGAAATGTGCACAAAATCGCACAGTGAATAACCTTGAATCAAACAAAGTGCACACAAGAACCACGACTCATATATACTAACACCCAGGAGTGCAGATAGAGTGAAACAAAAATACCTATATATGAAAAGGGATGTGGGGTAAGCACTTAGAACCTCCTTATGAATGAAAGGAAAGTCGGCAAACTCCTTACCCACTATGCTATTACAGATGCTGACAGCGCTAAGCCCACGTAGAGGGCAAGCAAGGACAGGATCTGTGTGCTGACACTCTGGATGATACTGAATAAGTAACTTAGAAACAGTACTCACGAGAACCGGAAAGACCACTTGAATGTCAGTAAACCCACGAACCCAGTTGATCAAACAGGGACCCAGAAGGCTATAACAGCAATGGGTGGAGGATAACTAAATACCTAAGACCTAAGTCAAGGAGCAAGTAGGAATTGTGATAAAAGAAATAGTGAGGAAAACAAAAGGAATTCACACAGGGACTAGTTACAACAGCACCCCACACCTAAATAATCAAATGGGAAATAAATGCAGAAGTGAAATGGAAAACACGGCATGGATCCCAATAGGAAGTAAGGAGCAGGAGCAGGGAAAATGATATCACAAAAGGAAACCTTACCCACCCATCCAAGGAGAAAAGGCAGGAAACTAAATCTAAAAAAGGAAAGACTAATGCATCAAGTTTTTTCAGTAGCAAAGGACAGCATCAAAGAAACAGAAATCACAGGCAAATTGGGCTGCATCAAAGGGTAAAGCACAGAGAAAGGCTGCCTGCAGACAGAGGAAGACAGAAAAGGAAATCCAGAAAGCAGAAATCAATTAAGCACATGAATCTGAAATCCAGGACGGAGGAACAAGAAACAGGAACTAGGAACTAGGCAAAAAGGCTAGGAACAAGGAACAAGGGACTAGTCACAACAGGAACACTGCAACGATAACCAGCGCTGGACTGAACTAAACTGAGGCTTTTAAAGCTCCTTAACGAGCACACCCCTCAGGTGTGCCGCCTGCTGCACCTGCAGCCACAGGTGTTGCCTATCCTCCACCCAACCTTGTCCTGCAAGGGAGGAGGTGAGGCGGAGAGCCAGGCATTCTGGGAAGCATGGTCATTAGATTAACGTAGCATGCTGGCTGCCAAAAACCTGGAATGGATCCGGAAGGGAAGTAACTTGGAAAATAAGGTTTTAGCGCTCCCAATTCATCACAGCACTGTAGTATAAGGTTTGGAGGGAAAGTCCAGTAGGGGATAAATCCCAAATCATGCCCCCAAGTGGTGGGAACGGGAGCGAAGGGACCGAGCCGTGACAGTAGCAATGGTAAGAGAGGAGGTGGTAGACATGACCAGTTTGAAAACTAGACACTCGAAGGAAGAGTACCGCTGGGTGAGTATGAGGTAAGAAGGGATCCACTCAGGGATGATAAGAGCAACCCTGCTGCCTGCAAGTTTTGGGTGAGTCTTGGAGATGATCTTATAGCCATCAGGGAATAGGGAGTCAACAGCAGTGACTGAGCTGGCATTGAACCACGTCTCAGTAAGGGCAAGGATATTGAGGTCAAGGTCATCAAGAAGGAGGCAGATATTGGCAGAGTGTGTGATGGCGGAACGAGCATTAAGCGTGGCTAGATGCAAGAGATCTCTGCCTTTGAAGATTTTCCAAGGAGGGGTGAAGGGGCATGGTACACCAGTCAAAGAGGGGAGGACAGAGAGATTGGAAGAAAGAATAGCAGCAGTCGGAAGGAAGTTGATGAGGGACAGCAGGCGCTGATCGAAGAGAAGGAAGTGGGTTGAGAACCATGAAACAAGATAGTGCTAGTGTGATAGACATGATGATGCGAAGCACACTAAGACAACTTCCCACTTATTGCCACCTTTAATGGGTGAGGATGTAAGAGGAGAGAGAGTGGAGATGGGATGAGGAGTCCATAGATCTGGAGACGGGACAGAAAAGAGCATATCAGTACATATCTGTCTAGGAGATGCACTGACATAGGTGTCTGTGATAGGTAGGTCAGGGTTAGTGGTCAGGATAGGTTTTTTAAGCTTTTCCTTCCAGACTTCATGAGAGAGGGAGGATTGGTGATAGTATAGTAGCTAGAAAAGATAGGGGAGAAGGTGAGTGCCATAGGGGCAGCTGAGTATAGGAGAAAGATAGTGGAGGGGTTGCCCAGCACCGTTTGAGCATAAACTCACCAGGTAGTCCAGTAGCCAAGGAAAGCAAGAAAACAGATGAAATGGGAACAATGGGTGCACAAGATGTTAAAAACACACACCAGGTTTCGATTTGGCAAGAGGAGACACAAAATGCAATGCAAATGGTTTGCACAAGATGTTGAAAACAAACCAGGTTTACAAATCAACATGGGGTACACACAATGATAAAACACATATGAGGTTTCGATTTGGCAAAAAGAGACACAGAATGCAAATGGGTGCACAAGATGTTGAAAAAACACACACCATGTTTTGATTTGGCAAAGGGAGATACACAATACAATGCAAACTGGTGTGCACAAAATGATAAACACACAGAAGGTTTCGATTTGGCAAAAGGAGACACAACATGCAATGCAAAACGGGCTGCACAAGTTGATAAAACACACACAAGGTTTCGATTTGGCAAAGGGAGACACACAATACAAGGCAAATGGGGTGCCCAAGATGTTGACAACACACACCAGGTTTTAATTTGGCAAAAGGAGACACAACATGCAATGCAAAATTGGGTGCACAAAATGATAAAACACACACCAGGTTTCAATTTGGCAAAAAGAGCCACTGAATGTAGTGATAGAGGGAATACGAGAGATGAAGTAGGCAAGGAGGTAGAGAGGTGTAGGCACACTTAGGTTAAAACGTTGTTAGGGTGAGTGGAGAGGCAATGAGAATGTCCAGCCATAACTCACTGGTACAGGATAATCAGAGCATCAAGGAAATCCTCTAGCAATACTCAGGATAAGTTGACCTGCCTGTTCTGAAAGAGCACTATCCATTCAGACTCAGAAAAGTCGCAGCCCACACTCACTGAACAGACTGTGCTCCGTTGACTCAAGTATCTTTAGACACATCTTCAGCTTTAGACCATTGTCATCACTCACTGAATGTGGCTGAATTGTGGGGAATAAGAAGAGAACTAACTATGATGTGACTCCCACTCATTCCGGCATTCCTTCATTCACCATCTTCTGAAGGTGTTTATATTTATTATTAGTTAAAAAGACATAAGAGCATAATCACAAGCAGGTGCATTAATCAAGGTTCACTGATTAGTTAATGAAACAGAAATATCCAAAAGGTATTGATTTTCTAAGAAAATTGATTTTTTTCAATGTCACTTTCTGGCTATGCATACATAACTCTACTATCCTCTACTTATACATGTATGCATGCAAAGAACATGTGTCTGAAGTACCTTACAGTCATATCTACATATTGGGAAATGTTCTCAACCAATAGCATACCCACCAAATCGAAAATATCTCATTAGTATCCATGGTGCCTAATTTACTATGATCCATATTATGAGTTACAGGGCACCTGCAGCATAATGATATGTCTTGCTTACCAATGTATTGATAGGTTTGGATTTCAGGATGCCATTTATATGTGTAAAAGGTGGTTTAAGTCATCATCCAGGTTCTCCCTCTGGATCCTGCTGTTAAATACTGCTATCTGAAATCGGGAGGCCCTGAGACCCTAAAATATGTTCATTTCAGGCCTCATCCATAGTGGACTGCACAGCCTCCAGTCTCATTGTTATGTGTGTAGCCTGCACAACCTCCCTCGGTACCCCCACCTAGCACGGTGGGCAAGCCTGCAATGACCTCTTCCTTTTCCTCCTCTATCAACCCAGATACCTCCAATGAGATGTTAGGGTGCAGAAGTAAGGATCAGACACAGTGGTGGCATGTTGTTGGGTATACAGCTTTATGTATTTATAAAAGGCTGGACAAATACCTCTCTAGCCCTAACGCTAAGAGGTGTTTCCCTACTTCAAAGAAAAATAGTGCAATTGTCAGGTAGTTCAAAACTAAAAACCCTGTCACTGTCATCAAAAAATCGTCATGGGCACCCATCTATGAGAACAAACATGGCAAAAATTGCCTCTTCTATGGGAAAGTACCCACTCTAGAGTCTGCAGCCACACTTTAGCTCACTGTACCTTTCACAGATGGGAACTATCCATTTGCATATCAGTCGTTGTCCCGCCCACATGGGCAGTCCAGCACCGAAAAGCTATTGCAATACCCTTCTGAACAAGAGTACCAACAGCAACCCCATACACATGTTTCAGCTTTGTTGGGCATCATCAGTGTGGTGGTGCTGTGTCTCTCTGAGCACAGTAAGCAAGGGGTTCACGTCTGGATGACCCTAGGAAACTTAGGGTGACTATACCTAAGTCCCTTAAACAATCAACAAATAGTCATGGGTGCACCTCAATGAGAACGAACATGGCAAAAATGGCCTGTTCTATGGGACGGTACCTACTCTAGAGTCTGCAGCCACACTTTAGCTCACTGTACCTTTCACAGATGGGAAATATCCATTTGCATATCAGTCTTTGTCCCGCCAACATGGGCAGTCCAGCACCGAAATGCTATGTCAATTCCCTTCTGAACAACAGTGCCAACAGCAACCCCATACACGTGTTTCAGCCTTCTTGGGCATCATCAGTGAGCTGGAGCTATGCCTCTCTAAGCTGTGTTTGTGCTGGTAGAGAGGCTCCCAGACCCCCCCTTTGTTTTGCATGTTAAGCAACTTTGGGTCTCACTCTAAGTTACCAGGGGAATGCAGGTGTGGACCCCTTGCTCACTGTTCTTAGAGAGGCACAGCTCCACCTCACTGATGAGGCCAGACTAGGATGAAACACGTGTCTGGGGTTGCTGTTGGTACTCTTGTTCAGAGGAGAATTGCCTAGCATTTTGGTGCTGGACTGCCACTGGCCAGGACAAAGGCTGATATGCAGGGATATTTCTCCTCTGTGAAAGAGACAGTGAGCAAAAGACTTGGTTGAGACTCTCTCACGGGCCATCCACCCAAGGACAGGTCAATGGGCTGTGTTCGTGCTGGCCGAGAGACTCACAGACCCCCCTTTGTTTTGCCTGTTTTCCCTGTCACTGTCATGTCTTAAACCTACCTATGTCCCTAACACTAACAATCTAAAGTAACTGTACATGGAAGATCAATTCTCAAAGGGAAAAGTGTTCTTTGTGTTTTCAACCAAACAGAAAAGTAACCAGTCTCAATGGTAATAAAAGGCGATGCAAAATAATGTTCCAAAAAACAGGATTCCAAAGCTATGGTTGTGCTAATTTCTCCTAGACTTCTTCTTATCTTACACACATTCCTTTAGCACTCCTCAGCCTGCTTTGCTCTTAGATAAAATGTGACTGGACAACTCACAAGGTAATGCGTCTTGTGTTTGTGTTTCTTTATCCTAGCATTTTAGCACAGATCGCTGTCAAGCGTAGGATTCCCTTCTGTCAGTTCCATGGTTATTTTACCCTCTTTCTCTCAACTGCTCATATGGGTGCAAATCCCAGACTCGCAATACTTTAAAAAGTTTGGTTCTCTCTCCTGCCAAGCCATTGTTTTCATGCTGAATGTCTCTCTTTCTCTGACAGGGACCCGGTTCCTCTTTTTCTCATATGGGTGCACGTCCAAGGCTCCCAATACTTTACACGGCTTGGTACACACTGTTGCCAAGCCACTGTTTCCTTGTCTATCTTTATCTCACTGGGTCTGGGACCCTCTTTTCCTCATGTGGTTGTGGGTCCCAGACCCGCAAGGGTGTGTTGTATCCACTTGGTTCACTCTCTTGCCAAGTATACAACATGTTTATGATCCCAGACCCTCTTATTCTTATTCTCTGGTTGGGTGTTGGTCCCAGTCTCACACTTCTTCATTGTATCCCCTTTGTTCACTCTCTTGCCAAGTATACAACTCACTCAGGGTCCCAGACCCTCTTGTTCTCATTCTGTGCTTTGGGTGCCTGTCCTTGACTTGCACAGCTTTGTTGTATCCACTTGGTTCACTCTACTGCCAAATATACAACTCACACAAGGGCCCAGATCCTCTACTTCTCATTCTATTGTGTGGGTGTGGGACCCATACTCTCACAACTTCATTGTATCCCCTTGGTTCACTCTCCTGCCAAGCACACAATCATGAATCATGCTCAGGTTCTCCCTTTCCTCCCAGTGTGACTTCCCTTGCAACTCACGTCTGCTGCTTTCCTGCACGGATCTGGTTGTCCCTTCTCAGAGGAACTATCTCTCTCTTCTCAGTCCAAGCAGAGCTGCTTTGAAATTCCCATGTGGGATAGTTGTACTTCTTTGGACCGATCCGTTGTGGTGAGAAGCTAGACTACTCACTCTGCTTCTGGACATGGTCTTTTTTGCAGCACTGTTCCCCAACTATATGTAAAACACTTTGTACTTTCTTGTCTCTCACTCTTGTCAAGTACTTTATTCTGATTGTCTTGACAACGAAATACATTAACTCCATCTAGAGAGGGGGGAGGAGGGTTTAGGGCTGAGGAAGGGGTGACTGTATGGAAGCAGAGTCATACTGCATTCTCTGATGATGGTCATCCCCAATCCTCTAGAGGGATTCCTTCCCTATGTGATCCTCCCTCAGTGCACCATTCCCGCGAGGACTATTGTATTTTGGATGCAACACCCTGTCCCCATGAGAAAGCTGTGCACACCATGTTTTCAAGCCACAGCGACTGTGGATAAGGGAGCAAAGAACATAGTGATCATTCCTAAGTGCCAATACATGTATACTCTGCTCAACAGTATTAGTAGCGTGCTGTTAGCATGAGTCAACAAGCAACAGCCTCACACACACAAACCCAAGAATTGAAATCAGAACGAATCCGGTCTCACAAGTAAAAGTAAAATGACAAGTCACAATAATGAGACATTCACATGTGAACCTAGCGCATTGATGTGTGGCCACATACAGATGACAACAACTAATTTCACATCACAATACCAATGATTCAGTGACTCAAGTGCATCCATGGAAAGGGCACAGCCTCATGTGTCTGTAACACCATAGGCACACCCCCATTTAACCACATCTTGCAGCATGCACTGCTGACAGTCCAGCATAAAAGCATGCAACACATACATGCAGCCATTGCTGTTTATCAAGCAGCAGCACAGTTGTTCCCAATCCCAGAAAATGCTTTGATGGCATACCATGTATTGCCCTTCATTCAGTTGCCTGATAGGTCACAATTTCATTCCAGGTAGTCAAACACTCTAAATTGCCATTACTACACATCCAAAGAAATGTGTCAGCCTCAGCTGCTGGGTGGGGATGATGCAATCAACTTTCTCAATGTAACATCCCATAGAGGAGGTGTGAATAAACGTACCTCAAATGCCCACCACATCTCAATCAGGCAACTGTTCATGCCTGAGCCTTGCTGTCAGCATCTCACATTGCACGCACACGAGTATACTTTGTCAATAAAAGCTGGCAGAGCTCATCCCTACACCTGTCCACTTCACAGGTGTGTGCCATCACATACCCCCAGCATCAGCATGAGGTGGCATGCCAGTTAAGAAGTGTGCAAAACACATGCCATGAAACGAAACAACTTGCTCAACTTTTGTATACCCATTTAGGACACACAAACTCTGTGGAAAGGTTCATCATGTTAGCACACACGACCAGCTCGGAGCCATGGATTGCTCGGTTTATCCTCTCCTGGACCCGCAGGTGAAGGGGTCACACCTGATTGCAGCTTGTAGAGTGCACCTCCATGGAAGCTCCTCCTTCAGGGGCTGCCTTCTTCTTCACCTGTTTCCTGAACCTGAGGTTGTTCCATCGCTTCTTAGCTTGGTCCACTATAATTATTGCCACCTCTGGATTGGCAGCCATGATCTCTGCCCAGATCTTCTGATGCCCACATGTCCCAAGCTGCTTCTGCAGATTCAAGAGGTCATCAAAATGGGCCAGGACCTGCAAACCAAGGATGCCAACTTCTGCAGCAGTGAAGTTGACAGCCATCAGCCTCGCCTTGGGCATGCATTTGAAGTTCCGGACGTGGTGCACCTGAGGTTGGTGGAGTGAAACTGGGCCCTGGCGATGCGTGCTGTGTAGCTGTGGGGTGGTTTTGAGATGTGGAAGTCCTAATATGGCAAATGAGGTGGTCACAGAGCCTGACAGGAAAGCAACAGCAGAACAGGCAATGGGGGAAATACCAGGCCTTCCAAGAGCACTGCTAGTGGTCATCAGCCAGTGACACTCAACCAGGCATTAGGAGATGTTGAGGTTTGGAGGCAAAATATGGTTGGCGGAGGCAAGATATGGCACAAGGCATGATTACACATGAGGGAACAGGTGTCTCCTGTTCATGCACGAGGCAGCAGAGTGAAAATCAGAGGAAGGGCCCTATGCATTTAAATTCCACGCAGCACGCAGCTCATATAAACGTGTAGGCTGGTAAATAATTTTCCCTGCTGTGCACAGACGTGGCAAAACTTAGGGGGACCACGCAGATATTGAGGTGGCGATAAATAGGCTGTATAGCACAGATGTCCTGGCATGCGTGGAGACAGTGATACTTAGGGGGTACCATGCGGATTTTGTGCATGAATTTGTTTCTACCTTTCCGTGAACTCCACTTGCTTCATGAGTTGGAGGACTCAGAAGAGAGGACAGGGATTAGGGCAGAAGGAGCATCCACCTATTCAATGTGATAGTGAGCTTACAGGTGCCCCTGTCTGACCAAAGGACACTAGGGCTAAGAGGGACCGACCTGCAGAGCTTGAACAGGCCAAACGCTGCAAAGAGGCTCAGGTGAAGGGGCCACCAAAGAAGAGGCACTTTTCAGATGAGGAGCTAAAAATCCTCACTGATTACATCAACGAACACCAAGTCAACCTATAACCTTGGGCTGACAGTACCCTTGCTGTGACCCTGCACTGTAGGATGTGGCAGGAGGTCAGAGAGTTGATAAATGCCTGTAGGGTGGAGCGGTGAATTGCAGAAGAGGTCTAGAGGAGTATGGGGGACCTCTTGCAGAGACCAAGGAGATGCTTTGCAGTAATGTAGCCTCTTCCCAGGCTACTGGAGACCCATTACCACTTGCTGAGGAGCTGACTCCATTTGAAGAGGTTGCCAGAGGCATCATAAGGAGTAAGCAGGTGGTTGATGTCGGAGGCAGAAACACCTATGCAGCCACATTGGGTGAGTGCCATGTGTGCATGATATGGATGCTTACCTCAACACGTGATATGCTATAACATGTTGTGATATAGTTGGTAGTGCTCCCACGCATCGTCCCATGAGTCCTACAGTAATGAATCCATGGGCACGTCCATTACATGTTGTTCATCCTAGAAGGTGGATGCTTGCACTATGATTGTGGTTGACAATAATTTTACAGCACACATTACTGTACACAGAATTCTTTAGCGACTCCAATACACCTAGAAGTGCCAATGGCCTGCAGGACATGTCATTGGACAACATTGCAATGCCATGCTTGTGGATAGTGCACACAAAATTTGACTCACATGGAATGGCATTAGGCAGTGGGCGATGTCAGAGTCATCCATTCACTGGCCATGGTAGCCAGTGAGCAACAATGTCAGTGAGAGGTGTGTTCCAGACAGAAGTGACAGTGATTGTCCCAAACATGTTTGAGTGATGATGATTCCACATTCGGAGTGTCCATTTTTCAGTGATCATGCAAGTGCACACTGGTCATATCCATGTTGAGCTCTCCTCAGACATAGTAAAGATGCATGTGAGCTTGCTCAAGAACAAATCTGTATTTGCCAATGTGGCAAAGGGTTTGATGGGAATTCTGGTATCACGTATGCCTGCATGCATTTTTGGTCAGCAGGAGAAAACCTAATGCTGCCACATGTTACAAGTAGGCATGGATGAAGTTGAGTAGGGGCTCAGCAATTTAGCACAGAACTCTATCCATCCATTGTTGGCACTCCCACTCTCACACATGTATGTATATATGTATGGTTGCCTACTCTACTAATACGTGGCTGTATGCACAACCTAATCTGCACCGACATGATTGCACAGAGCATTACATGTTAGTCACCTGTGTCTTCCACATTTTAGAAACCCCAGTTCCAATTTCTGATGTATGTGTGGATGGACTTATTTTGTCTATATGCAATTGAAATCACATATGCACGTTAACCTTAGTAGGTAGGCCTCTGAATCTTGTTGTCTGGCTTTGTGCAGGTCAGGACGCAGCAGATGAGGCGGAGGCGGATGAGGTACAACCATCCATCAGTGCAGCCCGGGGTGCTGTCTCTGGTGAGAGTCTCCTTGTGTTGCAGGCCAAAATCAGCAGGCCTGCTCACTCATCTTCCAATGAAGCTGCTGAATCAGATTTTTTGAAGGGTTACTGAGAGACACAGTGGAGGGTACACCCCTGAGTGGTATGGATGCCATGAATATCCTTGAGATTCTTGAGGCTGCTGAGCTGGATGAGGTGAGCCAGGAGGACCCTGAGCCTTGCAGTGAGATGCCCTGTGCCAATGGTGGGTTCAGTGTCTGAAAGAATGCCTTTGCACATCATGGAACGAGCAGTAGAGGCGGTTGTCAGTCTGAGGGTTCGTAAACCGTGAGCCAATGACAGTGCACTTACTGCAACAGGCCCGCGCTTCAGCATCCCAGCTGGTAGGCCCGGCACACGGGGTGGATGTGTGCCTGCCAGACACTCACAGTGGGAGGAGGAGTGGTTACCTAATCCTCCCCCGCCCTCTGCCGCTGATATGAACTGCTCCTTAATGTGCCATGCCTGTACTGCTAGCTCATGTATCTAAATTTGCTAGTGTAAAACAAAAATGACTTGTAATCATCATCATCATACCTATTTCTGTAACTTCTGGTTGTATCAACCTGCTTTTTGTAACCTGCTTTTTTGTAACTAGCCAGTATTCTACATGTAACAGTGCCACGATGCTCACAGGCTGATTGTGTGCTTTAAACAAATGTGAATATATACATAAATAAATAAACAATGGGGGCGAGGTCCTGCATGAGATGGCCAGGCACATGCATCACCTGGCCGAAAATGTAAGCTCCTCAAATGCTGCATAGACAGCCAAACTGCCTTTTACACTCAGGTAAAAGAGAGGGCATGCAACAACTGAGGCAGGTGATTCACGATGATGGTTCAGCTTTGAGACAATCCCTGCATGATGAATTGTTGGCCTCAAGGGACCATCAGCAGCAGGTCATGGACACCTAGGGGGTAACACTGCACGTGGAAATGTTGGCCTGAAGGGAATTCTGCTGTCAAGACATTCATTCCTTGAGGCAATCTCTGCATGATGAAATGTTTGACACAAGTGATATCCACCGCCAAAAGATGGATTCCTTGAGGCAATCTCTCAACATACAGTTGGAGACATCAAGGGTCAGCATGTATAATGGATCTTTGGCCATTTGCAACATCCATCACCAGGACCTTGTAGCAATTGGGGGCCTCACAGATTCACAAGTGGCCATGGTCAATGAGGACCAGACTTGGTAATGCATGGTCAGAGTGTACCGTCCCAGGATCCACCAAAGGGTGGGGGTTCCAGTTAAAGGACGCAGGTGATCCTAGTGGCCATGTCCCCACACAGCCCCTATCCTCTTGGCACCAACCCCCTTTATTCATGCACCTTGGTATCCATGAGCCCAAGGAGGGCTTTTTTTTTTACCACCCACTCCAGTGGACAGATTTTTTTCCCTCAATTATTTTAACCCCACCCAAGGTGGACTGCATTTGATTTTTCCCCCATTCAATGTCAACTGTATTTGATTTTTTCCCATATCAGAGGTGGACTGTATTTCATTTTCTCACCCGTCCAAGGTGGATTGTATTTGATATTTTCCCCCATACAAGGTGGATTGTATACTTATTTGTCCTTTGTGCTTTCTATTTTTTTGTCCTTGTCCAGGGTAGAATATATTATTTATTTTGGTCCTCATATCACAGCCATTTTGCTTCCGAGGGCAGTGAGTCAACTGCTCATGGTACTAGGTGCATATTGATGTGGGGGAATGGACATGTGGCATGCTCAGTGAAGTCAAGTGTTGTGGATTTGTGGACAGCTACAGCTTCCCACATACAGGTGAAAAGTCCATTCCACATTTATGTGTGTGTGCAGTCTCTCAGACAGACTCCTTTAGCTGGTCCAAACATATGTCGAATGTAATTTCAGGTGTCTTGCCTCATTTGGTGCCCCCACTTCCTTAGAGGACCCCACAGCACCCTATTGTCACCCAAGTCCCCATTCCCTCTTGTGGACACTGGCCTTCTCTGCACCAATGTCGAGGTGCAGCGTTAGGAGGGGGTGGTGAGGGATTCACAGTACCACAGCTGTACCACCAGGTAAGGTTGTGCACTGTCATTCATTTTCAAAGCTGGTGAGATATGCTTCCCAATAGTGGCATGATGTGGTACACATTTATTTTTGCATTACTGAAGTAATATTGTGATGGAGTGATGGTTCAAGTGATATAGAGTGAGCAAATCTCTAGAGGCCAGAAGGAGCAACGGGACCCTGGATAATTAAATCAAATATCAGTATATGTAAGGCTGTTTTTCACTGTGTGAGTGGACCAAAAATGTATCAATGTCAAAGACTATTCATTAGAGCCGCAAGTTCAGATAGTGGTGTGCTCACACTCTTGTGAATGTGACTGGACAGTGAGCAGTAGCAAGATCAAGCTACAAGCGAGAGACTTTGGCTTGTGACCTACCGATGAGAGATGATGGACTAATTGAGAAAATGGGGAGTGGACTGATGGGATTCAAGCACCTATGTTTTCTTTCATGTATGTGCTGCTAAAGAGCTGAAAGTCCAAGGTTGGGATAGTATGTCAACCAATCAGTGGGGTTTGGGACAACCTAACGCACAATGTTGTCAATCACCTGATGTTTTTGTCCTTTATAATGAGTACTGTATGCATTTAGAGGTAGATCAAGGCATGCCCTACAGACAAGGCATACGAAATGAAACACTAGCACTTGTATGTTCTATAAGTAGATATGCTCCTTTCACCAATCCCTATGGCTTCAAAGGTTTTGAATTTTGTCACGTATAATGATGTGCTAGATGACTCATATTGAAGTATAAGACCTCCTTGTAATCAATCATTTTTGTGTGAGTGTATGCATCAGTTTGAAGTTTGTCAGGTCTCCCTACCTTACTAAACTGAATATAAAGTAATCCTTTGCCATATCCCGTGAGTATGTCTGGTTATTGGGTTGTGACCATTATTGTATTTCCTCTTGCATAAACGATGCTTCAATGTGCTACAGCACACAACAAATCAATGAAATCTTCAGTGCCCACCGGTGGGTTTCCCGCAATTCCGAACTGAAGAACGAGTCCTGAGGGTCAAAACTTGGTAATGTCCTGCAGAGATATCCACTGCTTAAGTCCAAGTCACCAGAAACCATTCTGTCATCCGTGCTGCGGCTATATTACCAAAGAACCAACCAGCATTTCATCCACACCTCCCATGCCTTGTTGAGGTCCACAGTGAGTTTCAGCTTTGTGGGACATCCACAGCCGTTGTAGCAACCCAACCAAGGAGACCACCGCCACAGACCTTCATTGCTGCTTTTCTGACAGTGTTTAGTTCCCTTCTCCTGCTGGACAGCAATGACCCAGTGACTTCTTCTTTGAGAGGGGGTCCCATTCTCATGGGGAATCATTGAGTAAAGCTGAGAGACTCCACCACTTCAACTTCCAAAGCATCCATGGTACTCTGTCCAGCAAGAGTATCTTCCTCCCTGAGGGTCCATCCAAGGGTCTCAAATTTGTCTTGGGCCTGGCTCGCCTGTTGCTTCCAAGGTACTTTGGGTTGGTGGGACCTGTAAAGAGAAAAACACACAAATAATGAAAATATAAGGACTGGGCCTTAATATAAAATCAAAGTATAACTTAACTTTTTATTGCAGGTTGCCAGGTGGGGGAGCGTCACACACAATTTCATTTGTATCCTGAAAAATATTCTGCCAATGCTCTAGAGTAATCTGTCTGCATTTATACCACAGTTGTTTTAAAGTTCAACAATGTTGTACTGAAATTAAGAATAACTGTGGTACAACATAGTATTGTACACATTGGGCCTCATTATAACTCAGGTGGTCCGGAAATAATGGTGGCTGTAAACCCGCCGCCACCGTTGTTTCCGGACCGCCTGATCCCGACTCCTGCAGGGTCTGACCTGGCGGGTTTAACACTGCCCGCCTGCAGGCGGCCGAGGAAACACCGGCAGCATTACAAGATGCTGCCGGTGTTTCCATGATCCCCATTCCCAGCGAGTCCCATAGGACTCAATGGGAACGGGGATTAACACCATTCCGCCTCCGTGATTCCCGGAAAACCGGGGTTGTAATGCCCCGGTAATTCCGGGAATCACAGAGGCGAATGGTAATACGAGTCCGGCGGTAACCAGGCGGTTTTACCGCCGCGGTAACCGCCGGACTCGTAATGAGGCCCATTGTGTTTGTCAGTCTAGAAAAATGGATACCTCTACTTCGTGACCGCAAATGCATTTTGGTGGCCGTGGGCCAACCGTCTCATGCACGATATGACAGAATATAGGTTTTCGAGTTTGCCAATGAACGGCCATTTTGATGTAACAAGAATCGCCATTTTGTTTTCTAACCATTGCTCATTGCTTTCTGTTCCTATTGCTTTGCAGTATATTTTCCGCTTACACTGCTCGACTGTAAAACATTGTTGTCTGTATGTGAAAAGGACAAGGCCGCGGGGCCGAGAGGATAACAAGAGTTTGTTGAAACACAAAAGTAGGCAGCGCCAGGAAGAATGCCTGGCTCCCTCCCGAATGTAGCCTTGAAGCAGAGCTGCAGGGCATTTAATCATTTCGCAGCTGCCAGCCAGTCTCGTTATATGGTAGAATATGTTAGAATAATACTGCTAAAGGCTTGAATTATGCTTTTCTTACGGCCCCCCTTTGCTGAGCCCGCTAGAGCCTGTCGGCTCCCAGGACATGAATAGCAGCTAATAGATAGCAAGGTCCGGAATGCAACTCTTCCCCCTCGTATGTAGCTCGCTTCCAAGAACAGAAGCTCTGTGTTCTATTCAACAACTGAAAGATGCCTTCACACACACAAATTGCAAATTGTTACTAGAATAGATGTTTGAAGGTGTCATAGTAGTCGGAGATGTCCATCATCACACCAAGTTCAAAGAAACCCAATAAAGGGGGGTTTTAAACATGTCATAGCTGATTGTTTGATATGCATTTTGTATATATGTAACTGATGTATGTAATTCACTCTCTTGCGTCCCTCGAGGTCTAGAGATACATGTCGCGGGGCGTGAGACCGTGTTGGCCAACTGAGACATTTGCTTTGCAATAAACCCTAGCTTTGGGAATACAATCTTGTGTCTTGCGTATCTATCGTGTGTGGTGACTCACCTTGTTTCCATAGACGTCAGGGTCCCCTAGAGGCCCCTTTCAAGATGGCGCCCGAATAAGGACCCTCCCCCACTTGTTCCATCGCATAACGTTGTAATTGAGTAAGGCGGAGAACGGCGAGGATGGGACGATCGAGCCGGGATCAAGAGGTGTTCGGGGCGCCCTGTAGAAGTGATGAGAGACTCCTTTGCAGATTTGCACACATCTGATCCCTGATCGACGTGCCTGGCTAGAGAACAAGGAGGCAAGGGTCCCGAAACGAGGCGGAAGCCAAGAAACACGGACATATCCTTTGGTGCGTCAGTATACAGATGACTTGATTTATCAGGTGAGTCATTCCCCGATTCAAAGTAATCCTGATATTGGTTGAGAGTTGACTTTGCAAAATCAAACGCCCTAGGTAAGGTTCATTAACCAGGGGGAAGGTTGAAACATGCCTGGGGTATTGTCCACCTTAGCAGGGTTTTTCCGCTGTGGTAGACAATCTTTGGAAGATGGCCAAATTGTACCAGCTCGGGGAACGCCGGCGTATGAGATGTTTGTGAAGTATGGAGTGGGTGTGATAATATTCTGTGAGACTTGGCATAGGCAAACCAGAAAGCAACAAGACCATCAGTGGCCGATTAATGGTAGTTTTGAGATAGCGAGGATAGACAACCTGGAAAGGGTGTTGATAAGAAAGAACGCGCATCCTGCAGCATTTTCAGACTATTAAAGACTGGAGAAAGGAAGCAATGCTCCGATTTAAAAGCAGAGCAAAGCATGCGCGCAGGCATAAATCGAAAGGTGAAGTAGCGGAAGAGAAAGAAGAGGAGGAGTGGACTGAGAGTCTAAGAAGGGCAGGTAGGCGTGACCAGTTGAATATA
The DNA here is from genome assembly GCF_040938575.1 of Ambystoma mexicanum. Taxonomy (NCBI): domain Eukaryota; kingdom Metazoa; phylum Chordata; class Amphibia; order Caudata; family Ambystomatidae; genus Ambystoma; species Ambystoma mexicanum. Next base: position 235,547,109 of record NC_090930.1, on the reverse strand, counting down.
AAAAAGATATACCCACAACGAGAATTACACATAGCAGATGAATTGATAGAAAATATATTGACCCATACAAAACAAGGCCCAAGATCAGAAGTAAGACCAGACACGACAGTAGCTATTGCCCAGACCCCGCCCGTAGCTCAAGCTCCCCCTCCGGTAGCTCAAGCCCTTCCACAGCCACAGACCGTGCGCGTAACACTTCCTATTAGCCAACCAGGCCCACAACAGACACTCCCTGTTCCCATTGTCCCATCCGCACCTCCCGCCTCAGACACAGACTCGGACCGTCCGTTCCTCCCGGGGTTGAAGTTGAAACCACAGGGGCAAGAGGCAGGACTGACCAACGGGGGTGCACGAGGGTAACTCGCAGCGCAATCAGCAAAGAAAGGAAGGTGGAATTGCAGCAACAGGCAGAGATGTATATAGACGGGAATGATGGGACGACAACATTGGCTTCGATATATGACTTCCGTAGAAGCAACGAAAGACATTTATTGTTGGAATGCATGGGTGAATATTTGGTGGAGAAATGGAAACAGTTAATTGGGAAATTACCACCGCAGCAATTGTTAGATTTGAATGCATTGGCACGCAGTAGGGAAAGGGTTGAAGAAGTGAGAGAACATGTATATGGACTTTTTGAACTTAAAGATGAATTAGATAATGATTATGCCGAACTGTTTGCTAAACCTTGGTACAGGAGTAGGGGTATTGGGAGATCTGGTAAGGGGGAAAAGGGGTTGCATAATAAACGGCAGCAGTTATCATCACCGGGGCAGAAGGAGATGGTGAACGAATTGTCGTTGCTAAAACAGGTGGGGGCAGACTTGAAAGAATGTCTAATAAGAACACAGGTACTATTGTAGCAAGTAACAGGACATAATATAGGGCGAGGGAATGCACAAGGAAGGAGTAATTCGAGTATGCATGGGGGAACAGTGGGAACGAATCAGTGTGTGTATTGTAAGGAGGAATGACTTTGGCGAGCACAATGTCCGCATCTACAGAATAGAAATGGGTCTGGTCAGAGGAGACAGCATAGAGGACACCCAGGAGCGAATGGACCAAATAGGAATAGTATGCAGCAGCATCACAATAACAGAGGTAATCAAAACCAAGGCCAACACCAAAATGCCCAAAACCAGAGTCAGGGACAGCAAAATCAACAATATGGAAACCAGAGTGGGGGAAATAGAGGAAAGAGTGGGAATGTTTTCGATACACAGCCAAACATGTATTAAAGTAATAGTGATGATTACACATCGGACGGTAATAGTGATGATTACACATCGGACGATGTGTTATTTCCCCAATAGGACAGCCCAGGACAGGGGTCGGACCAGTGTCTATTCCCGTGAATCAGAGAGGACCCTACGTAAAAATGAGAGTCGGGAATGAGGAGCACCGCTTTCTTATAGATACAGGAGCACAGAAGTGTTCAATAGACCATCACTTGGTTCCGGATATACCACTGTCAGGGCAAAAGAATACTTCCGTAGGGTTCGCAGGTACACCAGTCATAAACCCAGTGTCCAAACCAGTCCCAGTTGCTATAGGACCATTCGAACATTGTCCTTTCCTTTTCACAGAAAATTGTGGCGAGAACTTGTTGGGATTGACCTTGTTGAAAAAACTAGGTTCCGTTATACATTGCACGGCAGACAGAGTGTTTCTAACGATTTGGCCACACGATGCCCCTGTGTCAGAATTCATGTCCGAAGCGTTACCAGGGGAACTAAGTAAAGTACCAACCTGTATATGGGCAATGCATGACAATGATGTAGGATGTTTAAAGATAGAGCCAGTAAAGATCATTTTGAAATAAGGTGTCACCCTACCGCGAATACCCCAATACAGAATTTCAGCTGAAGGTGAGAAAGGATTGAAGAGTATTGTTACAGATTTGGTGAAATTAGGGGTAATCGAGGAAATTACAGACAGCACATGCAACAGCCCGATTCTTCCGGTTTATAAAAAAGGAGGCAATGAGGTACCATACCGTTTCATAATTGATTTGCGTGCATTGAATAAGGTAGTAGATCCACAATTTCCTGTTTCAGCAGCATATTTTAGTGTAGTAGATTTGAAAACGCGTTCTTCAGTATTCCAGTGGACAAGGACAGCAGGTTTTTGTTTGTGTTCACATTAGGAGGACGATCATTTACATTTACGCAGATTCTGCAAGGTTACACGGAAAGTCCAAGTATTTACAGTAGAGCATTAAAAGAGCAGCTAGACATGCTGGAATTACCCGTGGGTTGTGTACTCTTGCAATACATAGACAATCTATTGCTAGCTGCAGACACAGAGGAGATTTGTAGAGAAAGCACTGTATTACTACTGTCACACCTAGCGGCACATGGCCAAAAAAGCTAGTTTGCAGAAATTTCAGTATAATCGAAAGGAGGTGGCCTATTTGGGCTACCTACTTTCGAAAGGAGGGAGAAGACTAACGCCAGAACGCATAGAAAGTATTTCTTGTATGCCTATGCCAAGGACACAAAAAGGAGTCAGAGCCATAATAGGCATGGCTTCATATTGCCGACAATGGATTGTTAATTTTGCGTTGATTGTGAAGCCGTTGGTGAATTTAACTAGAAAGGATGCGGTTATGCCTTTGCAATGGGATGAGGAATGTCAGAAAGCATTTGATGGATTGAAAACTGCATTATGTTCGGCTCCAGTTTTGGGTACGCCGAATTATGAGAACATTTTTAAACTATTTGTGTGTGAAAGTGAAGGATGTGCATTGGCGGTTTTGACACAGGAACAAGCTGGAAGAAATAGGCCGTGCGGCTATTTTTATTCTTCGCTGGACCCTGTAGTGCGCGCACTACCACGATGTTTGCAATCTGTCGTGACGGCTGCTGCGTCAGTGAAACAAACGGAAGGGATGGTATTGGGGCACACTTTAATTTTGATGGTGCCACATGCCATAGACGTTCTATTCAATAGGACACAGACGCAACACCTCACCTCTGCTAGATTGACAAGACATGAGGTTATCTTGTTCGCGCCCCATATCCAAATTATGAGGTGTAGCGCTTTGAATCCTGCAGAATTAATGCCACCAACCATAAAAGAAATTAGGAAGAATAAATCACCACCCCACGATTGCTTAATGGTCACTGAGGAAGAAACCAAGGGCAGAGTTGATTTAAGTGATATCAAACAAAAAGAGCCAGTGTGAGTGTTCATTTGTGACGGCTCATGTTTTAAATTACCAGATGGCACGACAACTGCCGCATATGCTATCACTACCCTAGAGAGCATTGTAGAAAGCAAAAGAATTCCCTATAATTCAGCACAAGCCACAGAAATAATAGCATTAACCAGAGCCTGCGAGATTTCTGAACATTTTAATGTGAATATATATACTGATAGTCAGTATGCTTTTGGAGTGGTTCATAATTTTGGTCGACTCTGGGCTGAGAGAGGGTTTTTGACATCACATGGCGCCAGAATTCAACATGGCCCTATGATTGTACGATTGCTGTCTGCACTCATGTTTCCAAAGCACCTAGCAATAGTGAAATGCGAGGCACATAAAAAAAGTAACATGCAAAGTAGGAGAGGGAAACGCGTTTGCAGACAGAATTGCGAAACAAACTGCCACTGATTTGAATACCAAAATGATGACGGTTCAGACAGAGGAAGTACCCTGTATGATAGAAGATGGAGTTGCCACCGTCAAAGAAATGCAGGCCGAAGCTACGGCCGATGAAATATAGGGGTGGGCAGAGGCATCTGCTGAGTTGGATCTGGAGGGTTGTTGGGTGGACAAGGGAACTAGAAACTGGATGTTGCCAAATTCTTACGTAACTGCAATGGTCACAATGGCACAGCCCTACGCACATCTGTGCAAAGAAAATAATACAGCACCTTTCTACAGTTTGGCAGAATGCAAACATAAAAAAGAATGCAGAGAGGTTGGTGCAGGACTGTATCACGTGTTTGCAACACAATGTAGGGAAGGGAACAGTGACCTCAACAGGCAGTTTTGGCCGGCCCTCTATGCCATTTGAGGTGATTCATTTTGATTTCATAGAAATGGAGAGGTGCCAAAACTTAAAATACGTCTTGGTGGTGATCTGTGCATTCAGTAAGTGGGTGGAATGCTGCTTTCTGAAAACCTGCTTTCACTTTGTTAAAAACTAACGTTTATTTATTCTGCATTCTGCAGAAACTGCGAGCCATCCAGGTGCTTTTGCTTGTGTGAGGTCGCTTCCTGGAGGAGGCGGGACCCGGGCAGCACACGTGACTCATCACGTGACCTTACCAGCTACAAAGCACAGAGTCAACCAGCCGAGCGGCGAATGCTGCTGCCTGAAAACCTGCTTTCACTTTGTTAAAAACGAACGTTTATTTATTCTGCATTCTGCAGAAACTGCGAGCCATCCAGGTGCTTTTGCTTGCGTGAGGTCGCTTCCTGGAGGAGGCGGGACCCGGGCAGCACACGTGACTCATCACGTGACCTTACCAGCTACAAAGCACAGAGTCAACCAGCCGAGCGGCGAATGCTGCTGCCTGAAAACCTGCTTTCACTTTGTTAAAAACTAACGTTTATTTATTCTGCATTCTGCAGAAACTGCGAGCCATCCAGGTGCTTTTGCTTGCGTGAGGTCGCTTCCTGGAGGAGGCGGGACCCGGGCAGTACACGTGACTCATCACGTGACCTTACCAGCTACAAAGCACAGAGTCAACCAGCTGAGCGGCGAATGCTGCTGCCTGAAAACCTGCTTTCACTTTGTTAAAAACAAACGTTTATTTATTCTGCATTCTGCAGAAACTGCGAGCCATCCAGGTGCTTTTGCTTCCGTGAGGTCGCTTCCTGGAGGAGGCGGGACCCGGGCAGCACAGGTGACTCATCACGTGACCTTACCAGCTACAAAGCACAGAGTCAACCAGCCTTGCGGCGTTAAGCCCGGCGGGGTCAAGGGCGCTGGCTGTTGTGCGGCTGTTGCGCGAGGGTGCCGCAGTCTACCAACTTAACATCGGAACTGAGATGGAACCTGTTTTACCTAGCATCATATGAGGTGGTATTGAGGTAAGGACCCACACCATATAACTTTATTAGTATAATACACCCAAGATCCTACGTGAAACTGCGGGATACTACTTCCTTTGATCACGTCAGGATCGCAAAACAGGTTTCGCAACAAACAGACATTTTTGATCCCCGACAAGATATAACTGATATATTATCAAGATATAAAAATCCTTGGCAGCAAGCGCCTCTGTTCGCAGAAAGTCTCCAATTTATTTAAGTTTTTTGAAATATTTTTTGACACACTCTCCTTGAACTCTACTTTGACAAACAATATATACATTACAGACTGTCTATCAACTAAACAATAAGTTGAATGAGACTTCGCAGTACAAAAGAAATGGAAGGGGCAGGGGATGGATCTTATTTAAATCAAAACGATGTAGCAAGCACACCAACTATTCAACATGCTTAGGAGAACGTAAATTTAAACACCCCGTTGCAAATCCAAGTACTGGTACATGCTGAAGAAATCCATAGCACACCAGTAAAAAGTCCAACAGAGAAAAACCTACATGTTGCTATAATGCAAAATTGGAAGCGGGGGTTGGAATATACCATCACAACAAAAAGGATGCAAAGTAAAATAGAACATTTTTTTGGGAAAAAGCGACATAAAAGCCATAGTGACATCGAAGGTGAATCACTCATTCTTTGGGAAGACCCAAGGAATCCACAAACCCCCACTTCCAGCACAGAAATACACACGATATCAACAAATCTGGAAAAAGAATGCCCCGTATGCCAGGAGGAGGACAAGGTGCCTTCTCCAATGCCTGTAAGCTTACAGCCAACAACAAATGTCACACAGCTTTTTCAGGGCCAAAGGGAAACAGACACAAAAAACGATGAGAAAGCACAAACAAACGTAAATGCAGATACATTGAAAGCCTTGAATTTTGTTCTTAGCTCATTGGTTTCAGTCTTTGAGATGTTAAAAGGAGAGGTTCAATCGCAAAATGGGACATTGCTAGAAATAACAAAAACAATTACACTTTGCGATTCCACTTTAGTGGGTTTGGTGAATGCTATTAACACAAAATTGAGCACCCAAATTCAGGCCTTAAACCTCGAGACTGGAAAGCAAGGACTCGATATCTCATCCATCCAGCAATCATTGAAAGAAAAAAATGAAACCGGAAAACAAAACAATAGACTGCTACAAGAGGTTCTATCTACTTTGAAAGGACATTCGTTCCCAACCCAAAAAGAAAAAACTCCACAAAAAATCCAGGAATATTCACTTGATGATTCGCCACTTTCAGACTCCATAATGGAAGAATTTCTAAGACTCGCAACGGTACTAGAGGAAGACGCAGATGTTGGAAAAAACACACAAAAAAAAAAGAATGTGAAAATCAAAAAAGCATTCAAACGGGACAAACGCAAGAATGGCAAGAACGAGGAGAACAAACATCAAGAGGGAGAAGAAAAAGGAGGAATCACCTTGCAAAGAGAGAGAGATCCAAATCTACACAACCTAGAGGAAAAAGGAAACATAATAAAGGAATAAATTATAACAGAAACAGAAAAGAGAAAGGAAACGCACAAGAACAAATGCGATCAACTGGGTACAGTGGAGAACAAGAAAGCACTATAGAAGATCCTAAAGCCCCTTACAACGGCTCCAAAAAAAAAAAATCTAATACGGAAAAGGTGAATCAGAAATGTAGGACTGAAGTTCCTGCAAAAACCAAAACGATTGAAGAAAAACAATTGGATGACATAGCCTTAATAACAAAAGCAAGTATTGGTTTGCAAACAGAGGAGGAGATAGGGCAAAAGGACAACCTAAAAAAGAAAATCGCAGAGGCTGAAAAGGAATTGAAACAGCAACTAAACCTGGAGAAACTACCAGCAAAAAATAACCTAGATACACAACACCAAAAAGAGACTACAGCAAAAGCAGTAAAATGGGCTCCTATCTTCATTAATAAAAACCTCCAGCTTGGAAAAAATAAAGCTGGTGGCAAAACCATTGCCATAGATCAATATGAAAATATGAAAATTGCCCCAATTTTCTTATCAAAGAAGCAAGTGGCCATCAAGGTATTTAGGTCAAATCTTTCTACGTCATCGGCCTTAACAAATACGATGGGAAAAAACATACCCGAAATAAATGATGACAAAACTCAAAATGGAGAAGGAAAATTTGTTAGGCTTGACATTCTTACACATCACGAGGAAAACAAAGTAGGGTCCCAACACTCCTCTGTAACATGTGATCAACCAATCCAAAATACAACGTTGGAAAATAAAATCCAAAGGGTTTGGTTGAGACTACGATCAAACCATGGACGCCACAAAGCCTTGAATCGGGGAGTGATTTTAGACATAATACAAAAAACTGCAAATCTTCACTCCTTCAAATCTAAAGACATCGAGAGCGTGAAATTCCCACTGTCAACTGACCCATTTTTGGTTGAACTTCTCTTGTCCTCTAAGAATGCAAAAAATGACATTCTACAAAACTCAGTTGAACTAGAATCCTACGGGCTAGAGGTCTCATGCAATGACAGGGAAAGCGACGATATGAGTAAACAACACAACCCTGTACACTCAATCAAAGGAAAAATACCTCAAAATGAGGCGATTCTCATAAAGAAAGGAAATTCAGAAAAAGATTTCAAAGAAAAAGACAACACTCTTTTGCTCCTCCCAGAAATACTGACAGAAGTATTACAGAAACTGGGCCTGGGCACACAGCGACTTTAGAAGGAACAATGTAAATATCTTTAGTTGGAATACAAGGGGCTCTAGTGTCATTAGAGGCAAAGAAACACGATCATATCTATTCAGCCAGGGAGATGTAGTTCTATTACAAGAAACCTGGCTGGTAAACCCACTAAATATTGAAGGATACACAGTTTACTGTCTATAAGCTGCGCAAAAACCACTAGGACGTCCCTCGGGAGGCCTATTGATAGCACTAAAAAATCAAGTTTTTAAAAATGTTACAGAAATATGGAAAAATCCCCAGGGTATCCAAATATGTAGAGCCGAAGTAAAATTACAAGAAACTATTACAACTTGGGTCTTTGTAAATATTTACTGGAACCCTGCAACATCGAAACTAAATTGCTTCTTAGAAAACCTAGCATCACTATTCGAACTACTAAAAACAACCTTAGCCGCTTGTAAAATCGTGATGGCAGGAGACTTTAATTCGAACTGCCTATATCCTCAAAAAGGAGGCTTAGATCGAATGTCTCATGGGAAAATCAGTCAGGGGAAAAAGTGGCAGGAATTTATGGAAGAATGGGATCTTCACATGGTAATGTGCACACTAGAGGGTGACCAAGAACCATACACAACCTGGAGAAGAGGGAATACATCCTCCGCCATAGACTATATTTTTGTTTCAAAAACCCTACATGCTTTGCCCTCTACTCTAAAAATAAAACAGGAGCTAGGCAGTGATCACAGTAGATTGGAGCTGTCATTTGAAAATATTATAATAACAGAGGCTGAAAGAGAACTTCAGCTGCTAGAAGGTAAAAAAGGAAAACTTAGAGTTGTTAAATACAAAGATGGGGGAATCAAACTAAATGGAAAACTTAAAGGGCTCCCTGAACACTTTTGGAAAACACAATGTGACCCAAAACGATTTACCAATTTTCTATGGGCAACTCTATACTTGAAATCATAGCCAACTCCTCGACATCTAAAGCTTTGGGACTAAATGGCCTGACTTACCAGGCATTGTGAAATGAACCAGTGCTGTGGTCAAAGCTTTTATCCACTCTTTTTAAGGAAATATTAAAACAACGAACATTTCCAGCATCCTGGAAAACGGCTCTCATAGTACCCTTTTTTAAAACTGGGGATCGGAGAGTAGCAAGTAACTACAGACCAATAGCATTGTTGGACATTGAAAGTAAAATCTTCATGAAACTCCTACTAAATCACATCATGAAACGGGTTGAAGAGTCCAATATTTTGTCACGCTATCAAACATGATTCCGCAAAGGCCATTCAACATCCATTAATGGCCTGATCCTAAACATCCTAAACGAACAAAAAAAGAGGGGGAAAAAAACAAATTATGTACGGAGCCTGGATAGACCTTTCCAAAGCATTTGATCAGGTAGAACGAGTGCTACTTTGGGAGAAACTCCGAAAATGGGGAATGCCAGAACCACTATTATCAATTCTAGTGGAACTATATAAAGATACTAATTTGAGAATACGGCTTGATGCAATGGGACATCTCTCAAGACTGGTTGAAGACTGGTTGAAGTGAATAGAGGGGTAAGACAAGGCTGCCTGGGAGCGCCCCTGTTCTTCAACCTGTTCTTGGCAGATATGGGCCCTTTTTTACAATCATCTGCTTTGTTAAGCCCAATGTTAAATGGGAGGAAGATCTGTTGGCTTGCGTATGCGGACGATATAGTTCTCCTCGACAGAACACTGATCGGTTTACAGCATCTACTTGATAAAATGAATGAGTATGTGGAACTAAATAAATTGACAGTTAATCCAGCCAAATCAAACATTTTGATCTTCAAACATCCACTATCAAAAACAAAATGTAGAAACTGGAACATGGGAGGAGAACGGATAAGAACCGTTGAAACTATAAAATACCCGGGATATAACATCCATGCCCATCCAGCAATATACAAAGCAGAAAACGAAATCATGGCGAAAGTAAAACAATTTACATCACAAATGATTAAGCTAAACTATACATTTTGCAAGTTCTCCATTCTCCCATTGGTGAAGTTTTATCTAGCCAAAGTGGTACCAGTCATCCTATATGGCTTAGAAGCAAAGCCGGATCTCTGGGACAATTTTGAGGGCCATCTATGGAAAAAAGCTCTGGGCCTCCCAAATTGTGCCTCCTTAAAAAGTCTGAGATTTGAATTAGGTCTAAAATCATTGAACTGTATGGCAGACTGGAAGCTCATCTCATTATATCGAGAAATAATAACAAGTAAAGACTCGACAATGTATGGAGATCTTAGACATGAAGCACTATTAAAGAGATCAACCATCCTCGCCTCATTAGAAGAGAAAACGATGGAAAGACTGGATGCAGTAGATCTAAATGAAGAGATCTTGGTCCTAAACCCACTTAAAGTAAAAAGAAGACTCGAACAATGGGACTGGATTAAAACGGTAGAAAAAGTAAGAGAGGACCCAACTCAAAACACTTTCCTGAAAGGAGAAAAGAAACTCGGGTGTCTCTCCCGATATCTCCTGAAGTCCCCTAATAGGAAACTGCGTTCAGACTTCCTTAGAATGAGACTGAACCTTGTCCATTGTGGTGCTGTTCTGGTAAAACGCAACCAAGGGGACATGGCAAAAAAACTATGCTCAGTCTGTGGAAACCCTGCCAAACAAACGCTAAGACATGTTCTAATGGATTGTGAAGGCACATGGCCACTACGATTTAGACTTTTTAGAGATCTCGTGCGGAGGGAGGAAGACATAGTTACAGACTTCCTCTGGGATAGAATCATCTCGGGCACCAACGCTGCATTGATGTTTGCAGCAACCCAGGTCATAATAGAAAGTGGTTTGACAATCTAATATAATAAAATAAAGTAGAAGTATTTGTAAACTTTGATCCAGCAAAAATTAGGAACATTTGGCAGGGTTGGTGGATAATAATGAAATGCATATGCAAATTTATTATTTTGTAAAGGCTTGTGCCAAAACAAATAAAACAAATTTAAAAAAAAGTAAGTGGGTGGAGGCATATCCCTTGAAGGACTGCACAGCAATGAGCACGGCAAAAAGTAATGTTGAAGGAGTACTTTTCCAGATCTGGCTTGCCCTGTGTCCTATGGTCTGATAATGGACCACATTTTGTGGGTGCAGTGGTATTACAGATATGTGCTGGTCTTCAGATAGGTAAGAGATTCCATAGTTCAAGGCATCCGAGTTCTGCCGATCTTGTGGAGAGGCACAACGGGATTCTTAAATCAAAGATTAGCAGGATTTGTGCGGGAAGCAAGTTGAGTTGGGTGGATGCATTACCAATAGCACTATTATGCATGCGTACGTCTGTACAGGCTAAAACTGGGCTCTCCCGGTACGAGATCGTGAAAGGGAGGCCGGCGAATGTTTGGTGCACACCTCAGCCAAAACGACTTGAGAGTGAGATAGAACATCCTGTGCTTAGTACTTATTGTGGCCTTTTAATGCAGAAATTGCGTTTGATTCATCAGCAGGTGCGGGAGGCATTACCAGTGAGATACACCGGTCTGGGGCACGCTCTGGAGCCAGGAGACTGGGTGCTGCTAGAGAATTTTGAAAGAAAGTCATCATTAGCACCCAGGTGGCGCGGGCCCTATCAAGTACTCTTGGCGACGCAGACGGCAATACGGGTGGATGGAAGGAAGTTGTGGATCCATGCCACCCATGCCAAGAAGTTTACAACTGCACTGAAAGACTTGCCTGACACTGATGACCGGAAAGAGACAGCGGTCCCAGAAACTAAACAAACTGTTGCCAGTAAGCAGCCACCTGATCTGCCAAAACGAGAAGTGAAACTCGAAACAAAGCCTGAGACGATTGCCAAAGAGGGGGAAGGGCAAAGAGTGCCCTAACGTTGCCCAGCAGAATCGACATCACTGCTGGCCAACGCGAAATCTGCCTTGCAAACACCAGCAGAAACAAATTGTGTACCCCTTTGGCGCCCACCAGCACTTGCTGGCACGCCGAAGAACGGATGTGCATCATTGGCGCGGCGCACACCAGCACCTGCAGTAGCGCCACAGGCTGACTTTGAGCCTGAATCTGGAAGTACACCGGCACTGTTCACGGATCATACGATTCCAGGAGCCAGGCGATACAACTTGCGGCCTTGGAAGACAAAGTGATCTGCAGTTCTTTTTGGTGTTTATGTCAACCTCTGGTTCAGCTCATGGACGGAGAAGGAACCAGAGGTGTAGAGGAGAGAAGCGTGAGAATTGTACAAGTCGGACAATTCAAGACTTGCGGCTCCTTGGTGCGATCATAAATAGTACATGTGTCCTGAACCAGAATGGACAAGCTGGGCGCACATGGTACTATGGCGATAAGATAACTGATCAAAGGTTCTCTGAGCAGTATAAGAAAGGACAAGTGATCTCGCCTAAAAACGAATAATCGAATCCAGGCTAAAAAGGACAGGCAGAACTGAACTGTGACAATTCCATTGAACTTATTAACATCAGAGCAAGCGCGACGAAGAGAGATATCCACAACGAACTGTGATAAGAAAGAAGGACGACGAGAAACATGCTGGGAACGGTTCCAGCCTCCTCCTGCATCACCACCGCTGAGAATGAGTCAATTATAAAGACTGTAAGCTTAAGAAAAATGCATGGTAAAACAAATTGTATGCTGGTACTGACAATAATAATGTGCTTTATGAGCGAGGTAGCACCAATATTGACAGCCCTAATATTATGGTGGGTGGAACCAATACACCCATTAGAAATGTTTTTACCAATAATTAATATATCCACTCCTGAAAGCCCGGTTCAGGTGATCACTTATACCCTGCCCCCAATTGAAGAAAGCACAGGGAAGGTTTTGGAAATAATACGTTGCTGATGATCATGAACATGACCCATGCAATTCTGAAGAAAACAAATTGCTGGGTATGTGCCCATTTACCACAGCATGCTGGGAAAGGAATAGGGTGGTATGTGCAGCCATTACCATTAAGTTCTGCATGTAGTGCATCTTTAGGTGCAATGTTCTATGGGAAATGGAATGAGAGTAATACGGGTCAATTAGACGGAACCAACATGAATGAGTTTGAAGAGATAATAATGAAGCCTGTGGGTTGTTCCATTTTCCATAAAGCACAAGTAATAGCCTCAGAGCCCACGAGGAAAAGTACATGAAAGATAACACGACAACATAGACAAGATAGATTGTCCCCACCAGAAAAAAAACATCTGTAATGACGTTTTGTGTAAGAACAGAAGGAGACAAAGATGCAAAATTGAACAGAAGGAGACAGACCATAACAATCGTTTGTGGCATATGTTGTTTATGCATTTTATGTGCTATATGTGTTTTAATACAAAAGAAAAACGGACTCAAGATGAGACAATAATATAGTATGATGTTCTGTTCTTAAAAATGTATGGTTTGGTTTACAAGAAGTTGATATGCGTTATGACTTCAGGGGCTGCACATGGTTCTGACTATTGATAATCAGCCTAAATGCAGGAGTAGGAGGAAGTTTGTGGTTCCTTTCTGTTGGTCAGTGAACCAGTACCCTAATATACCACAAACCCCTCGAAAAATAAAAATATAGGGTATAACCTGTTGTATGGACGAAAATGCTCTCAGGCCAGACTGATAGTCATGGAGACAACCAACCGATTCAGTGTGAAGATTAAGCTGGGAGATGGCCAGCTTTTCCAGGAGTTTGCACAGGAAAAGAGTGATGGAGATCATGCAATAGTTAACCGGGCAGGAGGGATCGGCTGAGGGTTTCTTGAGAAGAGGGTGCATGAGAGAGTTCTTCAGGAGGGAAGGGAAGACTCCAGTGATGAAGGAGTGGTTGCAGGAGTCAGCCAGGGCAGGAACTAGAGTGCCAATGTGGCCCTTGATGGTTTTGGCAGAACAGGGAAGAACCTGTTTTGATGGAACTTTCATCTATCAGACTTGTCTAGAAACCTTGTCAGGGGAGAACAAAGGAAAGGAAAAGAAAGAGGGAGGAGAGGTGGCCACAGGGGGTGGGAGGGGCAGAGACAGAGGAGAAAGTTGAAGGGGAAGCAGGAGAGGATAAAAGGGTAGACAGAATGTCCTTGGTTTTATAGATGCAGTGAGAGGAAAACCCGCCATACAGAGGACCTGGGAGGGTACAGGAGAGGTAGGGACTCCAGCAGGATTGGCCAGTTCCTTGCAGATTTTAAAGAGTTTGGCAGATGCCACAGGAACGTGGGCTTGGATGTGAGCTCCCTTCTTAGGGAGGAAAGAGAGTCGGTATTGCCTTTTGAGTAGGCAGCAGGCCAGTTTGTCAGAGGATGTACAAGATGCCAACCATTTCATCTCAGCAACCCTACACTTGCATTTAAGGGTGATGATGTCTGAGTCATACCAGGAGTTGGACTTGGTTTTAGGCTTCATGCGAATCCTCATGACAGGGACAAGTACATTGAGCATGTCAGAGACAGCAGAGTGGAGCATAGAAAGGGCTGTGTCAGGGTGTGAGTCAGCCAGAGGTGCAGGAGGGGGAGAGAAAGATGAAGTGAATTCCTCAACTGACACACGCTTCATGGGTCGAATGACTGAGAAGGTGGGTGGCCCAGGAGAGAGTAGTGGTGACTGGGGTTAGAGGGGGAGAGGTCTGAGGAGCTCAGAAGATCAAGAGTGTGCCCTGCAGAATGAGTCAGGCCAAAGGGAAGAATGGAGAGAGGGAGAGTCACAGTTCTTGCTTAAGAGTCCTGTACATCGAGTCATCTTTACATTGTGTCACACAGCACCTTCAGTGCAGTGGCAGAGGGACGTCTCTTAGATTTCCCAAAGGATTAAATACCTTTGCATGGTGAAACTACTCTTTCCAAGAGCAGTGAAGTGAAATTGACTTTACTTATATTTTGTAACTTTGTAGACCCAGCACACACTATTTTACCATAGGGTGCTAGAGCGGTTACTTAGTATCTCCTTTGTCTAGTTTCCCATGTAACATTTTATATGTTACCCTTTCTACATTTACTGGCTGTTGGCCGTGGTTTACTTTTTACTACCATTGTGTGTTTTTGCTGCAGGCTGCGTTCACAGCCACAGTAACTCACCATGGGTGCCAACTTAGTCAAAATGGCATGGTCTTCATTTTTTGCCATTTTCTGTTGGAAAGGTCCTTCTTGAGATTTACCCTGTGTGCCAAACCAGCTTTGGTCCCTTTGTTAATTTTGTCTTTGTTGGGCTCCATGAATGAAGCCCGCCTCTGGCTCCAGTATGTCTGGCAAATGCAGGAAGTGAGGGAGCTGCCCAAATCTCTCTGTACTTAATCCCCTTGCTTACAGGAATCCATCCAAAGGTGATTGGCCGGCTGGCTGTACAGCAAGGAAGACACCCTGCTGTGTGATTGACAGCTAGGCTGGAATGAATGTGAGAAACCTGCATAAAAGGCAAGGCTTTTTGGCTTGGAAGGCAGAGTCGACCACTGGACAACGGAATTCTGAGAAGAACTTAGAAGAGATGCTTACTGCAACTCCTGGACCGTTGGTTTGCCCGGTGATGCCCTGCTGCTGTGCTGAAGCTCTGAATTAGCCTCAACAAGAGAAGACTTGCAAGGACGACTTCTCCTTTTGAGTTGGTGGGACCAATCAACTCCAAAGTAAGCCCGTATGTACAGCCTCTCGAAGCTGGTTGTATTTCCACTGCTGCTGCTGGAATGGAAGAGCCAGGGAGATGAACACCAGATTTTGTGTGTTGCTTTTAAATAGTACCCGAGTGTTAGGAAGATCCTCTGGACTATCCTGATGAAGGACTGAGCAAGCCTGAGCCACCTCAACTGTAAGTGATTTCAACCCAGCACTCCATCTAAGTCAGGGCCTAGTGTGTCATGCACAGCTGGAACCCTTAATTATACATTTATGTCTATAAGTTCTTCTATTTCTGAATGATGTACCCTTATATCACGCCCCTCTCTTTGAATCCCCCCTGGTCTCACTGAACCAAGAAGCAGGTTGTTTTGCAAAGTTAAAAGATTTATTTTATGAATTTGAACAATATACATATATCACACTATTTAATATTTATACAAGGATCACCAATGGGTGATGTTACAATCAACAATCTCTTAATCAGAAGGAGTATGGATAAGAGAAATCATGCAGCACAGAATAAAACGTTGTGTGGGTTCAGTCAAATGCAGTCTGGGGCCTGGGTCCAAAATACCTTCAGCTATCCCTCCGCAAATACCTCCCCTCTCGAGCTCTTCATTCCTCTACCTCTAACTCCCTCAGGGTCAGTCGTTTTTCAAAGAAACGAGCTGGGGGTAGATCTCTATCTTCGGCTGGGGCCTCCCTCTGGAACAGCCTCCCTGCCACTCTAAAACTTGAGGATAACGATCTCCGGTTCCGGAAGCACCTCAACCCTTCCTCTTTGCTTCTGCCTTCACTCCCCTTCTACCCTGATGATCTGCTCTCTTGGCACTGTGCACCTGGCCACCCTCTGTCCCCTGGGCCCAGGTACCTGCTCACCCTGCCACCTTCCTGCACTGCCTCCTGGCCGCCCCTTGCACTGGGGACTGTATCTGTACCCATACAGCCCCCCCATTTTTCTTCTTTCTGCACTTATTCAGACTTACCCAGTCTGCTGCCTTAAACATAGCACTTGCCACTTGCTGGCTGCACTACCACAGTTTGCCTCAATTTTCTATTTATTTTATTTATCTGTGCTCCTCGGCTTCTGCACTTTCCACTCTCCCCCTTCCATGCACTTTTTCCCTTTTCCCTTTCTCATGCACTTGCATGTTCTCAATGTCACTGGGCCTAGCAAGATCTTTTTATGTTGTGCTGTGTTCTCCCTTGTTCCCCTCCCTTGCCTAGTCGCGCTCTGAAACACTTGTGTAGGAGCGCAATACAAATAAAATATCATATCATATATCAATGTCACTCTTTCCCCCTGCACACTACTCAATTCCCCCAATATGCAATATAGAGATGGAAGGGGAGAAAAAAGGTTTCAGGAAATACACACTCAACAAATACAGTTTGAATACCAATTCCCCCCAGCAAGCATAGAGAGACACAGGAATGATTTCAAAACAGGTCAAATGCTTTTGAATGTGGTTTTAGATAAATGGGAAAAACACTGAAAAATGGATTTAATTTTCGAAGTTGGGTTCAAAACTAGTGGGAGTCGCTTTGTATAGTTTCAGGTAAACACTTGCAATGATGATTGAATAACTAGCAGAATGAAAACTGAATTCTGAGGTTGGATGAAAGAAATAGCTATTTTACACGTGATGAAATTGAGCCAAACGAAAAATCTGCGGCAAACTTTTCAGCACATGTAATTTATAAGGAGTTGGAATGCGGTTTTAGATTTGTTTGAAAGCCGAGGATGTTAGCTTCAATTTGACACTTAAATTAGTTTCTAGCATGCACGGTACAGAAGTTATGAAGGTTTTAGTAGTGGTCAGTGTTTCTCAGAAAGAGTCGAGATTTTACAAATGAAACATGAACTTTTGAATTACAAACAGGAATTTCTTTACACTAGGGAGGCTATGAAGATACAAGATACCCAAACGGACAGCCACCAGATCAGCGGCGCCTCTGTTCTGACTTTTGCCCGCCGAGACACTTGTCTTTCTTCAGCAAATATCTTAGCGCAAAGATGATATTATCACTACTATTATCAAAGGACTATGTGGATAAGGGAAAGATTCAGGAAAAACAAAAGAGATTCTACAATGCAGTTCTGGAGGTGATAGAATGGTTTGAATAGGATTACTTAAGGATAAGTTACTGGATATGGACAACTCTATACTATAGATACTGACAACTATGGTTTTGGAATAGGCCCGTCAGGATCTGGTCAAAGGGTTCTGGACTGGAATTCTGCTAGCCCACTGGACAGGATTCAGGCACTCGGTTCTGCACTCAGCACAGCACTCTGGACTCTGCACAGCCTCTGGACTGGATCTGATGGGTTGGTTCTGGGTTGCAGCTATCAGGTTACAGCTCTGCTCTACTAGTTTGGATCTCTGGGTTCTAGCAAGAGTTCTTGACAAGAAAGCAGAAACAGCCCAGCCAGGCTGTTCAATTTTTGGTGTGCCCCTTGGAAGTCTGGGGGTAAAATCAGGTTTCAAGATTTTAAAAGGCCAGCTGAGAAGGGTTCAGCTTTGGAATTGGGCCCCTCTGCTTTCAAAGTTCTGGAGTCTTGGATCTGGGTTTTTTCCTGCAGAGCGCTTCGCCAGTAAATCAGTTGATGGGTGAATCTGTCTGTCTCTAGGTCCTAAACTGTCCCTATTTATGTATTTCCCAAAGGGGTGGGTAGGCTGAATTATACTAAGCACACCCTCTAGGAATCCTGTTGGTTAGGATCTGTCCTCTCTCCTGATTTGAAAAGGAAATCTATTGTCATAGAGATGCTGTATTTTACAATCCAGATGTACCTCCCCCATTTTTCTGTACAGTATATCTATTTTTCACATAAATTATATTCACAATATAACCAACTTGCTAATAATACATATTTAGATCACAGATTTAGTAGAGCAAGTATCCGTCCGAGTCCCAGCTCCGTGAGAGCTTTGGTTCAAATTTGACAGTTTTTTTCACTTTTGGTTGGTTACCCAATGTCAGATCTCTACACATTTTTCAACATATATGTGCATGACATCTGGGCATAATCCTGTGAAGTTTTATTTTTCTAGCATCATCACAATGGCTACAAAGTCAACATTTCGATAGTCCTGTCTCAGAGTAGTTTCAAACTGTGGGTAGGATTTTATTGTTAACCACCAATAATTTACAGATTTTTACAAGTTTTTCACAGTTCTCTATGAGACTTTTTCAAATAGAATAAAACTTGAGGTTTAAGATACTGTTACGATCAACTGGTATCCACAGGGAAGCCACCCAGCTGGGATACTCGCTGGTATGCTTCTCAGCTTTGCCCTGATGTGGTCTGCGGGGAAGGTTCTACCTGAAAATACAGAGGACTATGCTCAAGATTGACCGACTGGGGTAAGTATCCTCCCTCCACCCCCATATGCTTTCAGTCCCTCTGGCGCCCTCTCCTCACCTTGTGGTAGAATTAGTTGTGCTGTCTGTCCTGCCTTCTTTGCAGGGGCGCGTTGTCTTTCATGGGCAAGTGCGGTCCAGTTACTTCACTGACGCCGGCCCGTTTGATATTGTTCAGGTAGGTCTTGTTGCTGTTCTTTAGTTTTGTTGCTATCCTGCACGCCTTTCTTTGTTTAAAATGTCTCTTTTTTCTCCCTTAGGTTTGCAGAGCTTCAGTGCGGCGAACTGGCTTGGTTTAGCCCCGCTGGTAAATGATGGCACATGAAGAGCGCTATGATGTGGTAAGTAAGCGCTCTACGCAGCGCTGCAAAGTCTTGCCTTTGCTAACCTTTGGTTTCCTTCCTTGTAGGTCGCGCTGTTCTTCAGCGTGAGTGGAATGTCCGGAGTGGTGCCAGCCTAGAGGCACCCAGCCAGGTAAGCCCTTTGAGGAGTTCGTAATTTGTAAATGGCTCTACAGATTTCTTTAATGTTGCCTCTATCTTCCTCTTTCAGGTCGTTCTATCCGGGAGGCGTGCAGATTAGAGGAAGCTGTTCTCACTAGCTGCGAGTGTTTAAAGATGAAGACTGTAGGTAATATGCTGCTGATAATGATGTTCCTTTTGTCTCCTTGCAGGTTCTGCTTCTCCAAGGTTCGAGGGAATAGCTGGACACGGTGAGCGTCATGTTGCAAGCTACAAAGTAATACGAAGCATGTTCTGCAGTCAGGGTGTGGTTTATATAGCCCAGGAAAAGTAGTACCAGGGAAAGTAGTTCCAGGCCTGTCACACCCAAAACACTAGACCGCATAGCTTGGTTCTTAGGAACTAAGCTATGTGGATGCCTCCATGTCGGCTGACAATACAATAAAGTAGTTCCCAAGCACATTGTTGTGCTTGGGAACCAAGGCGCCAGGACTGGTCCATGAGGGCTTTTGAAGAGGATGCCAGGCTCTAGAGGTCCGAGACCTGACTCCACCGGGCCAATGGGTTTTCCAAAGGGGGTTTTGGGTGAGGGTTGGGACAGATACACAATTCTGTCTGGTCCCGCCCCCAAGGTTTGGCTGGGTCCAGAGCACTCCTGGCCTCTTTCTGCTGGCAGCTAGTTTCTGTTGACACCTGAATTTACATTCCCTTTCAATCCAGGAAGCCTATTGTCTCTCTCCAGAAAAGCAGAGCAAAATCCCCTCCTTCTTTCATTAGCATCTAAATGATAGTTCGTGGGCAGAGAGCAAAAGGAAGGCACCCTTTGTTGGAGCAAACTGTGGAATGTACTTTTGAAGTCCTGTGTGGCTGGCATCAGTTCACTTTAAAACACTTTGTTTAAAATTGTCTTTTCTAAATAAACTTTACATTTTCAACAGATATATATACAGATCTCTAATTCCAGTCTTTTAAAAACATATACATTGAATAGTAGCAACCTATATTGCTTTTGATGGTGTTAAGTGTCTTCAATTCAGTACTCCAACTAAGTCAGTGCCTAGTCTGGGATGCCCAATGAAAACCCTTATTTATATATTTTTTGACTAGTTCATAAATCTGGATGATAAACCCTTGTATAACGCCCCTCTCTTTGAATCCCCCTGAGCCAAGAAGTAGGTTTGTTTTGCAAATTAAAAGATTTATTTTACAAATTAAACAATAGATATGTATCACACTTTTATAAATAATATTTGATAGCACACTTATTATTATGACAGTGATCAACAATGGATAATATTACACTAGCACACTTTTTTAATTACTTATGAGTTGGTATAGAGAGGATACAGTAGCTGAGAATGCTTTTATGGGTTCAAGGAAATGCAATGATGGAAAAGAATGCAGCACAGAAATAACTGAGATGGTTTTCACAAGAGATAATATGATCACTTTTTTTTTCTTTTGACAATTCACCCCCCCCCTATGCAATATAAGGAGATGGAAGAAGAGCACACAATTTTCAGGAATACAATCAAATGCAATACCAATTCACTTCCCCCTTAGCAAGCTTAGAGCAACAGGGATCATTTTAAAACACAGGCAAAAATACTTAAATGTGATTTGCAAAGAAGTGAAAATATGCTAAAAATGATTTTAATTCCCTATAGGAGATTCAGGGTAGGTGATAGCTACTTAAGATTGGTTCAGATCAACACTATCAGTGATTCATGAGGGATTATCAGGGTGAAAACGAATTTCAGCAATGCAAGCAAGAGACAGCGATTTTGACAGGTGGAGAAATTTGATTCAAATTGCAATTCGCGGCACTTTTTCCGAGTGTGTCGTGCGCAATTAGGGAAAAACTATAAAGAGTAGAAAGGACGTGTTGGAAAGCTGAGGATCTTAGCTTTAAAATGAAAGTTAAATCTTGTTCCTAGCACGTGCGGTTCATATGATACGGGCAATTTAGTGGAGGTAGTTTCTCAGAATTAAAGTAAAGCTCAGAATGACAAATGACACTTTCACAGGTTCAAAATCACAGAATGGACACACGATTTATATGCAGTTCTAAATAGGTGGAAATGGTTTGAATTAGATTATTTTAAACTAAGAGATTGGTTTTGCACAGCTCTGGCTGGATACTCACTCCTAATTTTGGAAGGAATGGGCCTCGTATAGATCTGGTCAACAGGTTTAGCTGCGGTTCCCACTGCTCTGCTGGTTTGGATCTCTGGTTCTGGCAAAAGTTCTGGCACTGCACAGCAGTCTGGTCTGGGTCTGGTCTTCTATCGGCACTGCACGGTGGTCTGGATACAGCTCTGCTTTCTGGGTTCTGGCACAGGGTTCTAGCGAGAATCAAACAGCTCGCCCGGCTTTTGAATAGTTTGGTTAGGTGGCTGGATTCTGAGGCCTGCTGAGAAGGATTCAGCTTTTGGTTCAGGCCTCTCTGCTTCAAGTTCTGGAGTCTATCTGGAGTCTATGGTCCTTCTGGATATTGTCTGGTCCGGCAAAGTGCTTCGCAAGAAAGTGGAATGTGAGTTCCTACCTGGGTTTCAGTGGGTCTTTTTATGTCTTTTGAAAGTGGGTGGGAAGGCTGACTTTCTATGCCCAACCCTCTGAGGATCCTGATAGGCTATAGGATTCTCTGTCGCCTGACTGGGGAACTGAATTGTGAGTCATCCGGCATCCTTTTTATGGCATACAGAAAGAACACTCTCCTTGTCACTTTGCACACAAATCTATTTTTGACTTAAATGCATATTTATCTATGTGCAATTTTTCTAATATTATATGTCCAGTTAACATATTTTCTGTAGCACCAAACCATTCGATCCCTGTCTTTGTAAGATGTCGTGTCCACTTCTGACAGAATTCTGCCCTTTTCATCCAAAACACAACCTCTAAACTTTTCCAGAATTTACACAAATGTGTGCAAGGAATATGGGCATCAGATGATGAAGTGTCAGATTTTTAACATGCTGTCATGATGCCTACCCCCGGAGCACCAGGCCAGGCCCAGCACCCCTAGGAGCAGGCATCACACCCCCGGGTAAAAGCCCAGTGGCCCTTTATAGGGGCTCTTTGGACTCTGTCCTGGCGCTGTTGGCGCCAGACTCATGTTGGACATCAGTCCTGGCGCTTATGGTGCCAGGCTCATAAGGGGAAGTGTTTGGTGCACTTACCTGAAGCAGACCATGCTGCACACTCACCTGATGCAGACCATGCTGCATGAAGAACCAAGCCAAATGAGGTTTAGGAGGAACTATTTTTCTGATGGAACTATTTTGTTACTTGGGTGGGGCTGTGGAAGAATACTCACCTGGAACTTCTTCCAAAGCTATTTAAGGCACGCCTGGACAGCCACACGTGCTTCGCTTGTTCTGCATCCCAGCAGCTGAACGCTCACTGTGTCTGCTCCTGCACCTGGACTCCAGCCACGCCCGCCTCGAACCTGGAACGCCTGTAAGGGAATAAGAGAAGAGCAAGGTGAAAACCAAGAACTTATTCAACCTTCTTACCTGCATCCAGAATCTTCACGCCAACATTCCTGAAGGAAGACTTCCATTTAAAAGCACCGCGTTGCTCACTGCAGTGCCGTGCTTCACTCACCTGTTCCCGAGATGCCACCCGGCTCCATCGCGGCTCTCAGCAACGGTCGCCACATCTCTGCATCTAGGGGAGAGAAGAAGAGACAAAAGGTGAGCAAGGGAAACAAGAGGAAAGCCGAATTTTCAGCCATATTACTTACCAGCTTTTCTTGGTGAACAATTCCACATCTCGGGTCGGCGCCGCATCTTTGGCAGGTACCGCACCCCGGCCCCTAAGGGGAAAGGACATTTTCAGCCATATTACATACCGGCTTTTCCTGGTGAATCATTCCACATCTCGGGTCGGCGCCGCATCTTTGGCAGGTACCGCACCACGGCCCCTATGGGGAAAGGACAAAAGACATTACTAGAGAATTATAAAGACACTTAGAGGGGTCGCCCTCATCACTAACTCACCTGATTTTACCACCGGCAATTTAACCCCTCAACGCATCGCCTTTGTTCTGCACCTGAAATAAAGGTCAGGAAAGACAACATAAAAGGAGGCTCACACTTGAACTTTTACATCTTCATACTTACGGCGTATTACTCAGAAAAGTCAAGTGGATGTGCCAGCGCCATTCTGAAAACAAGTGAAGTAACTGGACGAACGCGCGCCCCTGCACCAGAAGCAGGATGGAGAGTTCATCCTTCCAAACCATAAGGTGAGCTTAAACCGGGGGTATTGGAGGAATCAGAGAAGAACGAAGAGGGCAAGGGGGGAGCAAGCACACTATTCGGCAGACAGTTAATCCCCTTTCTCATCTGCAGAAGGATAATCCTACGGGCCCGACAAACAAGAGTTGGGGGTCGTGTTCAATCGGTGGTCCGAATTCTGCGCATCACGCTTGAAGAGGCCACAGCAACCCAGACCAGACCAGCGCCTCCGTGGGAGCCAGGTGAGCGTTACACATACATACATTTGGAGTAATACCCTATTTCCCGGTACTACCCCCAGAACATACCACAGAGTCCTAACACCTCTTAAAATGTGCACAGAAAAATCACAGGAATCTTGAGATTATTTATATAATTTTGACAATTATGTACTATGAATTATCCATCTTTCTAAAATTATGCTCTGGCCCAGAGGGGTGTGGTTTAGGTTCCAAAGCACATGGGGGAATTTCTGTCTGTCCTCGCCTCCAAGCTCGGCTGGCTCACAGAGGCAGTGCCCCTCCCATTTCCTTCCGGGAGGAAGCCATTTACGACCCCCTGATTTAGCATTTGCCTGAGCCAAGGAAAGTTCATTGTTCTGTTTCCTGCAGTCTCAGGTACCCCTCCCCTAATTCAATCAGAGAGGTGTAATCTCCTTTTGGTGGGGGCAGGAAAAGACAGGCCAGGCCTGTGAATGCAGTTGCTGGGCAGGTTTCAACTCCTGTCGGGGGTAGTTGCCGGGCAGAATTCAATCTCTTTAAGCCATGCTTCAGCCAAATGTCACTTTTGTTATTATTTTTCTTCATTCAAGTCAAGCTTACAATTTTGACACATGAAGCTAGAACGCTGATTCTAAGTTCAAAACTATGACATTTAAACAGTTGCAACCTATGTGATACTCCAAAGTAAATCACTCATTTATTTTAAACATTTAGATTTTAGCGGCTTTAAGTTCAATTTCACTTAAACTGCTGACATCCACAGCTCAGCCAGTTTTGTTCTGAACATTATTTTAGGCTCTTCATCCTTCCAGATTTGGTATGCACACAAGATTTCATTCTACCAGATGTCTGCTGGTGTTCAGTAAGATTTTTGAATATCTTTCAATGTTTGAAATAGGCATTTTGAGCTTGCATTTCAGAGAAACAAATGTGATTTCAAAGTGCTTTGTGAGCTAACAGGCACTGCTGTTTTTCCTTTGGCACCACGTTTCACTCATGGCGCTTCTGGCCCATCACGCTCGCACTGGTGGGTGGCAGGTCAGGCGACCATTTTGGTGTGCGCAAAACTGCGCGGTTTTCCTGGATTCTGGCGCAAATGTGGGCTTTTCAGCCATCTTGGATTTTCTAAGCCCACGGGACCAAATGTTGTACAATTTGATTTTAAGACACAAGTTTTAATCTTCCAGTATAAGTAAATGACAGCTTTGACACAGGCGAGCGGCGGTACTGCGCCCATATCTGACATATTTTTTCAGGCAAGCACCTTTTTGAATGTGGATCTTTTTGTGATGAAATGTGCGTCTCCTGAGATTGTGCTTATGGGGATTCCTTAAATAAGGTGATGGTTAACACCCAACAAAGATGTTGGATTTTTTCTGGTGTTCGGAAACCATTATTTTGCAATTTCAACAGCCAAGGAAAAACTGATTTTAAAGCACTTCTGGGTTTTCCTGGCAATGCAGCACTGCCTTTTCAGGTATTCCATTTCACTCTATGGGCCGCCCAATGACAGGTTTTGGCAGTGTGGTCTCCTATTCTACCACTGACACAAGCAAAATAGATTTGACAGCCTATTTTTCCAGTTTCCCTGCCCACTTCGCTGAGATTTTTAGTGCGCATCAGGCTTTTCAGCGGCCATTCTGTTGTTTTTGGTGAAAACAGAACACAGTGATGTTGCAGGGCAGAGTCTAGTGGGTCAGAACATGCCACACAACAGAGTGCTGGACCACAGAAGCAAGAAAAGTCTGAAGTGGTATTCGAGAACCACACTGTTGCTATTTGATGTCAGACGCGAGGAGCTAAAACACAGAAGGACCGCTGAATTTAAGTTAGACCATTGCTGCCGCTGACTTTCCCATTGCAAAGCAGGAGTCCCCAGATGTCCTCCCTCTTGTCCCCACGACTGAGGCTCAGGAACAACAGGATCTGCAGAGCTGTACAGGAACAGAAGCAAGCTGGAACCATTTCTTCTAACCAGAGGTACTGTAAAGTTTAAGAGAACTTACCTCTTGTTGTGTAGCCTTACTTGCTCTCAGCTGAGAACTGTCTTGGTTCCCTTGCAGAGTTGCTATAGCTGTGCCCCTCACAAGCATCTCAGCTTGTGACCCTTCAAGTGTTCTATGTTCTATAAACATTTTCAAGACTTTTTACCTACCTGCAAAGACAATCATCAGTCCCCCTTGACATTTCACGATTAACATTTACTGTCCTGGCTCTCTGAACACTCCTCTTTAGCTCTGACTTTGTGCTTTGGCTTTTCCCCCAGGAAAGGGTAAATTTACTCTGCTTTGGAAGGTGTTTAAAAGTACTTACCTGTTTATGAATTATTTGTTAACCTTTGTTTTATTCCTCTGTTCTTTTACACCTAAGTATTGCTTTAAATGTACCATTGATAAAGCAATGTCCACAGTGTGCTAGCTATTTAAGTCACCTGAGGGTGTAGGAAGTGTTTATGCGCCATCCCCTATGGGTATCATCTGATTTAGAGAAACTAAGAGTGTGTTTTGAAGTATATTTAAGTATTACATATTTTTGCTCCCTTTCTGAAGAAGGCTTATATAATTAGCTGTGAAATAAATTCATAATTGTTTTATCAAGAAACCTTGAGTATAAGTGTTTATTTGGATAACTGTGTGGTGAAACTATGTGTCATAACCTTACTGCTCACATTGACCCCTATTGAGATAAGCCTGGCTGCTCAGCCACACTACCAACCTGTGCAGTCCAGACTTATACCAAAGGTTGGGTCCCTATTGCCAGGAGGTCAGGGTTACTGTAGTGCACCCAAAGGGTACTGCATACAATCTTGCCTAACAGAGGAGGGGCTGGAACACCCGAACACTGAAATGCAAGGAACAACGCAGGCTGAGGGTGTGTAGCGGGCACGCTGGGAATGGAAGGGACACAGAGGCACATGTAATCGAGGGATTTGGAGGGAACGTGCAGGCAAAGGACTTGTGGTGCGAGCAGCCAGAGAGTGGAGTGCATGAAACCAGCACAGTTGCGGATCGTGTGGGACCATGCAAAAGGGGGCATGCCAAAAACTGAGAGGGGCAGAAGCACATGCGCTTGTAATATTGTAATATCGGATGCGCCGATCAAACAGATGGGGATGGAAGGGGCTCGAAGGCAACATGATAAAGGATGTGAGGGCCACACACATCAGGGGTGCGATCGTGATCAAGGATGCGAGGGGCCATGCATATCAGAGACATGCAGTGCGAGAAAACCAAGGATGGAAGAGATGGATGCGCAAGCATAAAGAATGCACAGCACCACACAGGGAGAGGACTTGGTAAAGGGACAGACTGGAGGGGGGAGAGTGTAACTCAAGTACGGTTGGGAAGGGAATGCGCAGTTAGGGAGCGGCAGGGAAGGGGCACACACAGCAAAGGCAAGTTTGTGGGACTCAGAAGGGGAAAGGCACAGGATAAGAACTAAGAAGCGCAATGCAAGCAAACTCCCCAATCCCTTACCTGGTGTTTACAGACAGGAGGGTGAATTGTCCACACTCACTGTATGCGCCGTGGACCTCTTCATCGCCAAACACCTGCATTGCTCAACACTGCCATCTTGTCTTACGAGGGCTTTGCCGCAGAGGGTCCAAACCTCAGATTTTATAGGCTCGGTAGCGTAGACATAAAAAATCGGTTACGTGTCGTCATCGGGCAGCGCATCCTGCTGCCTTGTGTTACTCAACACTGCGCCCTTGTCCTGCAAGGCATGTCAATGTGCCTATGCACACGTGCTAAGATGCAGCACAAGATCTAATGAACGCACCTTGATTGTGTGGGTCATGATGTAACTCTGATAATGACTGTGGTATGCTGGATTTATCCTGTGGCCAGGGAGTGTAGAGCTGATTGCACTTTGACCAGATGTGTCAAAGCCTATGAGCACATATAACCAGCTAATTCTATCAATCTCTGACCAGGTCTAGGTTGACATGGGAAGGGAAGCAGAATCTGAAATACAACTCCTCATCTGGCATTCCAAATAGTGTTTTTCGTGGCTGGAAGATTCTGTCCCGCCTTCTCTTCCTCTTACTCCTCCTTCCATGTAGCTGTATCAGTGCTAGCAATGCACGATCCCGTATTGTGGCCATGATATGTTCATTGGCGTTGCCTAGTGCTTTTTATGCGTGGGCTTTAGTTGCACTTTGCAATGTCTGAAGGATAGCAGTGAATCCGTTCACTTTTGGAGTCAATAAGGTTTACTTAATGCTTAGTGGGGCATGTTCGTTTTTTGTACGGTGGCTCCATACCCAGACCCATGTTCTTCCTCATTTTCCTCCTTGAATGGGGATTTTGCATGTTCGGCCCTCTATTTGGTTCTTTGAGCAGGGCCTTCCCCTGCGTTGCACTCTGTGTTGTGCAAAGCCCTGGTGCACAGCGCAAAGTGAGAGGATCTGTAAATCAGATACTGACTTTTACTGTGGCGCAAAGTGTACTTTGTGTTGCGCTAAACCTTTAGTAAATAAGGCCTGTATGAATAATAGTTTGGGAATGAGTAGAGCCCTTTAAACAGTGAAAGGTGAGTGGAAACAGACTTTTGGCAAAGTGTGTGTTGCATGGTTGTTGGGTTTAGGTTTTTTCATGTTGTTGAAATATGGTGGCGCCTCAGGATTTGTTTTGATTATTAATGGTGGTGTACTGGGGAATAGTTGTGTGTGTTTGAGTGGACGTACTGCATGCTGGCAGAGAGCCTGATAAGCGGATTCAGAACATATGGACCTCATCGTATATTTGATGACTGAAACACATCATTAGATGTTGCCTTGGACATTTCAAACTCTAACCGTTTTCAGCTCTGTCATTTCGCTGTGGAGCTGGACTGGCCTACATGTAAACTTGAGCCAGGTGATGTCCAATAGCAACATGTCACTAGGAGTTCTTATGAGGGTGATTTACACGCTCTTTCAGTGTAGTTCCTTAGGAACAGTGATCCGCCAGGACACTTGGGTGAGGGCAGAGGATGTGCCCTTATACAAGGGTTTTAATGACTCTCCATCGGATTCCTCACACACTTACCTGTATTTCCACATGCACGCTATAATAAAGCATTCCTGTGTTTATTTGATATGTGTATTGTATGTTTCAAGGGTACATACATGTACTTTAACCAAAGGAAATGACCCTGCAAATGTGTTGAAGTTGTGTAACTGTTCATCTTTGGAATGGTGAATTCGTAAGGCATGTATATCCACAAATGATC
Source organism: Ambystoma mexicanum (assembly GCF_040938575.1). Classification (NCBI taxonomy): domain Eukaryota; kingdom Metazoa; phylum Chordata; class Amphibia; order Caudata; family Ambystomatidae; genus Ambystoma; species Ambystoma mexicanum. The sequence goes on along the minus strand of NC_090930.1, from coordinate 235,518,273 downwards.
CCTGCTCACATATTGCTGCAAGGAAATTGCAGGAATATCGACGGCAGGTGGTTAAGTCGCTGTATTCCTGTGCTTATACGTGTTCGTTTTGCACATCCTGCTGCTTTTATGTTCACCAAACCTTCTAGGTTTTAAAAGGACGGGGGAGGGGGGTTCGGCTCTTCACTTGCAACCCGGTGTAAGCTTGATGTGTCAGGCCAGGCTAATTTGTTCTCAGCAAACCTCTCTGCGAACTAATTACACGTGGTAACTCCGTTTATGAGAACATTACTAGAAATGAATCCAATTTTATGGTGAGAAGCTTTTCATAACAGGTACATTTCTATGTAACTTCAGACGTTCAAAACGCGGCAATTTTTCGCATGAATAACCAGGCCGGAAGAAGATTACTTTCCTCGGTTTCCTAATGTGTGCAATGTGGTATTGTGCCAGAGAGTGTCAAAGGGCAAGTGCTGAAGCTTGTGCTTTATCAGAAGTAATGAAGGTCTCGCGAGACTTGCACCCAAGAAAGGCTCAGCGGGGCTTTATTTTGCCTTTTCTAAGCAATATCTATTTTGGTTTCTTTGTAATCCGGCAGTAATTACATGGAAATTACAGTTATAATGCGTGCACCTACAAACAATAGATGATTATAAGTATGTAATTGTGATAGTCAATCAAGCTTAAACTTTCTGCTCTTTCAAAATGAAGCCACGGCGGTAGTTTTGAGTTTAATGCACACACGCACAGCACACCCGCATTACCGTTACCTTTAGTGCTGCACTCGTCATGATTTTGAAAATGTTAAGCAATGCATGAAGAAAATAGTCAGACAGACATGCCTCAAATAGAGTTTAGTGTAGTCATTTATTAATAATGTGTTGGCACTCCAGTTCCACGCTTGTGGAAATCATTCCTTTGTGCAATGTTCCACATTTGCAACACATAGTTCAAAGAACTGCGTCTTTTACCGGAAGGACACACACAAATACTTTTTTTTGCACTTCATTTTGCGTAAATGCCACTTTCTTTTTCACATTGCAAACAGCATTTTCAACGAATTCCTATGGAGTCTGCTTGCTTTTTAAGGTAGTTGACAGGTGGATTCAAGACACAGCAGGTATTTTTGGCAGAAAAGGGAAGTCGATTCCATGACCCCACTCTTCCTTCAAAAGCGATAAGACTTACACGTCTGTATGTTGCCCCCTCTTTCCATCCGTGGACTTGGACAATGATGTGGTTGCGAATATATCTGGCAAAGCAATGGGATCAAGATAAAGAAGCTCACACCTGTTACCAAGTATCGCCATTGAGCTGTGAAACGGTCTAATTGCACAGAACATCCGAGAAATAATGTCTAACAAAAAGCATTACACATAGAATTTTAGGTCTGGCCTAAAAAAGTGCAGCTCTCGGAAGACGACACTATAGCAGACGAATACAAAGGGTTACATTGATAAACGCAGCCCAAACAGCTGCATCCGTATTGTGTCCTTGCCCAAACGACTGCCTGTTTTGTTTCCTCTAAGGTGTGCTGATGACTTTGCTCTTAGTTTAAAGCCCAATGAGGATGCGGGGGTGCGCGCGCACGCGCACACACACACACACTCTCTCTCTCTCTCTCTGACAAGTGACAGGGGGTGCCAATTATTTAACGTTATTGCGATGAAATCCTTTTACGGTCTGAAGAAGTAAGAGGGCGGAGGCTTCTATGTGGTCTATCCACACTTTTAACACATGATGGCAAAGAGATATTTCGAAGAAAAATGTTAGACTTACGTAACTGATATATAGTTTACTACTTATGCACTGGGGCAGCCTATAATGTACAGAGAGTTAGAACAGCAGAGTAACCTTCTGAACAATCACAGCGACATGAATCCCAAATAAAAGAAATGTCCAAACAAGCCTATGCAAAAATGGGACGCTTTACAAAACCACAGCGGGGGTAATTTTCGATTGAGACAGCAATTCCATGGGGCGGTGTAGATGAGCAGCTGCATACACCTGCAGGAGATCCCCCCCCTACTTCCCCTATATTGGAGGCATGAGACCGTGCCGTGTTTGACACCAGCCGTCGTGCCGATACCACAGTGAGTGCTTGGAAAAAGATACCCATTAAGAGAACCTTATCGAATGTACCCTCTGAAATGACAACAACCTGCAGGAGGAACTCCATGAAGGAATATGAGAAAGAGCAAAGTAGAGGAACTAGTGATGTCATAAAAAGTGTACACAACGTCTCGAGATACTGGCTGACGGTGATGTATAGATCCTAAACGCTAATGATCAAGTAAAGACAGAGTGAACTCTCAAGTGAAAAGAAGATTACACATGCACAAAGTGTTACCGAAAACAATCTTTCAATAAATGTACAGATGCTGAAACGCAAGGTAGATTAAGTCATCATAGAAGCTAGCTATGAGTAGTGAATAGAAGTGCAGACAAAGCCATCATTGTATAGATATTGGACATTGGTATCATGAGTAAGCCAGAAACCATGAAGTGGGAGAGAGGAAAACTGTGTTGTAGCAAGAATAGCAGGATCATGGAATTGCGTGGCGAGGCTGCCTGGCCTGAAGTCAAGATTCTAGAAATCGAGGTCAGCTATCTACTCTGAAGAAGAACGAGTGAGCGGAGGATGAACCTTCACACGTTAAGGTGCAAGACAGAACACAAGGTATGCCCAGCTTTAATTCATTTAGAGCATTTAAAAAGCTGAAAAATTGACCAAATTATAGTCTCTTGTCACGTGAGCCAAGGATGGAAATAGAGTTTGAACTTGGAGTTCCAGAAATGATAGTGAGTGCCCTCACTCCTGTGCATTCTCAAAGACAAGGATACTTTGGAAGGCTAGGTACAAAAACAATAACATGGCAAAATGAATGGATGATGATAGATGCTGGACTACTTGGGTGGTGAGGTAATTTCATGTCCTATGTCTTTGCACCTGGGTCTCGGCTTACGTGCTGCTAAACTTAACAAATGTTCCAGACATGGCACAAGCATGCCAACCAGTTATATTAGTCCATATAACAAAGGACCTTATAGTTTGAAGATCAATGAGAAACTGTACATGTAATGTTTCTGAAATGGCATGTTTTAAGAGGTAGGCATAATTTGTCCATCTGATAACGGGCAGTAAATAACCAACAAGGATCCTATAGAAATGTATACTTAGATGTTTCCCTTAACCAATCCCAATCCTTGATAGGTTTTTACTATTGCAATGTAGTATGACGTCACTCTGATGCATTTTGTGTATAAGAACTATATTTTATGTGGAGATCATTGAGAGACTGAGCTTACGTCCGTTGATGTTCGTTGTAACCTCCCTGTTTTGGATAATTGTTAATAAAACAGTACTTTGCCATCTTCCTGAGTTGGTTTGGTTATCTGGACTCAGAATTACTCTGGTGTAGTCCCATCCATTACCATATGCTCGTTGCTAAGGACCATAAGCTCACGTGGTAGCAGTGTGGATGGTTTCAGATCCAAACAAGGTTGGCTCCAGAGACACGGAGCTCCATAGAGAATGTACACTATTAATGAAAACAATTGTAAATGCATTGTGCAATATATGTGCAATGCAGAAGGCGTTTACACAAATTCCAATACATTTCAACCTCCCCACCCACATAAACCTTAACACAGTCAAAAATAAAAATAAATTTTCTGCACAGTGCCAATAGTGAGGGAGATGCAGTCCGTATGCGTGATGCATACAATGCAAAAACATTGCACAGATCATAACACACCCCACCCATGTAGGTATTCAAAACACTAACACCCAACCTTTGAAAAGAAAATCAGAGTATACAAATTGAATATCAAACAATACAGACTGACTAGCAGGTAATTGTAATTGTAATTCATGAGAGATGTCATAAAAAATCTATTCATTAAGAAAACAAAGCTGCCAAACAAGTCTTCAGAAAGATTTGATTTGGTCAAGGGACTTCAAAATGAACTGAACAAGTCTTTAGGAGCCAAGGTAAGGCCTGGTGGTCTTGGTACTTTTTATGCTTTGGACTCTCACATAAGGCCTGATTTTACAAAAGCGTTTTACAAAGGCAGAATCCCATTGGAAAACACTTTTCAAATCAGGCCGATAGTCACACCTTAGTCTATTGTGGCTTGGCAGCATTGAACTGGCATTTTAGTTCGTTGCAACTGTGCTTTGTGTTTTCGAGTAAGCTCAATAGTACTCGCTTTCTTCATCAATGTCTTTGTGACAAATGGCTCAAGGAGCCCGAGGATGCTCTGGTGCAATGTCTGCGTCTTCGAAATGGTTGCTTGATGAGTGTGATTGGCTGCTCAGAGGTGCAAACCGGATTTGATCAGGTTATTTTGAGGACTAATTTAATGGTTCTCTGTCTCAAAAGCAATGTTATCAAAGCAGCTGTCTCGAATCTAATAATATGATGCAGGGCTGGATGACTCAGACAATATTTTGTTGAATGGGTTTGGGCGCTGTTTAAACTGGTGATTCCATGGTGGCTCAAGAGCATGACACTGGTAGAACTATTTATTAGGGTCTGCTGAGCCATGGCACTTCTTGTCTCTGGAATGCTGGGGGTTCTTCTCATAAGAACCTCTTCAACCTGGAACATACTTCTGCTCTTGGACCTCAAGCTAGACGTTCGTGGGCACCTCACTGCACAGTGCCTCATACTGTGTATCTGGGTGTACAGTTTCTCTGGTGCTCAATTGCAGGTGAATGTCTTTCTTTTCACAGGAAGTGTCTCTTCTGTTCCTTACTGATATCATCACTGCCCGGTTTTCACTCCTATGGAAGGCAGCACTAACCCCCTTAATTAAGCAACATTGTGTGCCTTTAACAAAAGTTGTATGTACATTAATCATGCAGTATATGTGTTTTTCATGTCTCCTTTATTCACACACTGAATTTTAATCTAGCATTATTAATGTGAACATTACAGAGGGCTGGTAAATGTCCATTCAACATAGGTCACAAACACTGACCCAGGACTGAATGACTTAAATGTTTATCTTTGACAATGACAAATGAACTCTCTATATATTTTTTCTTTTCTTAATTGTACAATACACACGCCTATTTTTAATGCAAAAAAACTCACCTTCCCTTTTTACATAAGTAATGTTTCTTTAGTTCTTCAGTTTAATTTCAACGGTAATGGTTGGTTCTATTGGTCAATTTTGCCAACTATCTTATTTTTCTGATTACACTCGTCAAGAAAGCAATCTCAAAAGGATTTCTCAAATGTTCTTCGTCATGCATGTATTCAGTATGACGTCTAATGGTAAGAAGCCATGCTGCACATTGTATTCAGCGTGACCCATTGACACCATCAGCAACAACGCACCGCCTGCCCTTATTAGCCAGACCTAGGAGTGCAGCTCACAAATAAGACATGCCCATTTGATGGTAGATGCAGCACAACATATACCTGCACATCCATACAAAATGCAAGGTCATATTTATTGTTGTGTCACATTTGTAAACATAGAATTGAGTGTTGGAGTGTGCATGCATACACTACTGGCAGATACAATACACTGGGCCTCATTCCGAGTACGGCGCTAACCAATGGCGCTATTAACGCCTTGGTTGACGCCGTACCCGGACCGGCAGCGCCTTGGTGGTTGGCGGAATTACCGCCCCATTCCAAGGTTGGCGGGGCGGTAATTCCCCAATCCCCATTTACCCTTCCCCATTCCCATTCTTGCCCCATAGGGCATAATGGGAGTGGGGAAGGCGTCAATTACGCCACCGTAAATTACGGTGGCGTAATTAACATCAAGGTCCCTTAGCGCCATGGTATTTAACGCCTGCTAAAAGCAGGTGTTAAAAGCACCATGGCGCTAAGGGAACTCGGAGTATGGCGGTAAGGGATTACCGCCACCGCTCTCGTTAGCGGTGGCCGCTATCCCTTACCGCCATACTCGGAATGAGGCCCACTGTCATTTTAAAATGTGTTTTGCTCATATTTTTATTTCTTACATCCAATAGATCATAAACATACACAACATGAGAAACCTTTTAAGGTAAGAATGTGTGTTCAAACCCCTTGCAGTACAGTCTGCATTTTCCCTGTGTTAAATTTGTATTTCATGGAAATGTATACCCACTTTTTTCCATGGTTTGTCTCCTCCTTTGTGTAATGGTTTATTGAGAAGCCACCTTCATTACATGGATATCTTTCCTTCCCCACTCAAAGTGTGACTCAACAAACTGTTTAACGGATTCTTTTCTTCAGCCCTACTTCAGTCGCATATCATGCCCCTTGGATCCTTCCCCCTGAGCTAACAATGAGCCAAGAACCGCTATGGTGTACCGGAAATATATTGGTATTTATTTAAATAAAAGTCATAGAAACTTCTCTCAGCCTAAATAAAACACAAAAGTGAGTTGAACAAAACTGCAATTCTGCACTTTCTGCAAATAAGAAATAAGTATCCTGATCAATAACGAAATCAATTATCATGTATTGTTGTGCGATTTAGATTTTTCTGCGGTCTTAAAAGGCTAGCACTAGGATTTCAAGATTGGTACAAATACATATGGCAATCATGATTTCACCCACAATTTTGGTTTAAAAGCAACACAGGTGATTTAGTGGTTTGTTTTTCAGACCCCCTTCCCCTACTTTGGTCTGTGTTGGGGAAGTCAGACAGAAAAATTGAAATGTTTCAAAGAAGGTAGCTGGCGCTCCTCTCCAGAAAGAACATGGCATGATAACCTGTTCTGAGATGAGAGTTTGCAGCACACACGTTTTGCTCACTGTACCTTTCACAAATGGGAAATACCATTTGCATATCAGTCTTTGTCCCGCCCACATGGGAAGTCCAGCACCGAAATGCTATGGCAAATCCTCTCTGAACAAGAGTACCAACAGCAACCCACACACATGGTTCAGCCTTGTTGGGCCTCATCAGTGAGGTGAAGCTGTGCCTCGCTGGGCACAGTGAGCAGGGAGTCCACATCTGGTTACCCCCAGGTAACTCAGGGTGACCAACCCCAAGTTTCTTGCAAATATTGCAAAGAAGGTAGCTGGCGCTCCTCTCCAGAAAGAACATGGCATGATAACCTGGCATGATAACCTGTTCTGAGATGAGAGTTTGCAGCATACACTTTTTGCTCACTGTACCTTTCACAAATGGGAAATATCCATTTGCATATCAGTCTTTGTCCCGCCCACATGGCCAGTCCAGGACCAAAATGCTATGGCAATTCCCATTTGTAATCGCCATTTGTTCCTCTTTGAAATGTTTTGCAAAAATGCGTTATGTATCACAAATTGCAACTGCCATAATATACATATTGTCTGATTCAGCTAATCCTGGGGTATTAGATGAGCCGACCACCAGGTCCATACCATGTAGCTCAGCCATGTGGCACCTTTCTGCCATTTACATAAAAAACATAAGGGTTATGAATATGTAATTTATTACCCATTTCCCTAATTTTCTTCTCCAAGCCCTCACCAATTCTCACATTTGGAGCATGTTCAGATCAGCCAGAAACCTAGTTTAACTGGCCAATACCGTTCCCTGAGTAGCAGGTGGAGGAATTTTATATCTCCAAAATCACGTGGAAATTAATAAAAAAAAAAAATGGTACATACATGAAGACTTTTCGCCTTGTGGTTCGTGAGGAAAATGCCTAAATGATAATAGTACTTTTACATTAATTGTGACTCTTCATGTGAGACAAATGGCCCTTCTCCTGTCTTCCGGCCATTTGTTTTTACTGTGTCAGCCTGCACTCAGAGTTTTATTTTTATCAGTCACTGTGTTGGAAGATTCCTCTTTGAAGTGGTTGCCCCCATTTTCACACATATTGGTCATGCTCCAGCCAAGGGGAACCTCTCCTGCAGTCAATTCTTTCAGAGCCAGTAGGTCTGGAGAACACTGAATTTCGAAACCTTTAGCAGGACACTTTATTGCAGTTGGGAATTAGCTGGAGGATGTAAACTCCAAACTGACAGTGTGAGATTTCCTTGTGAAGTTTGCCCACAGTCAGCAAAAGGGTTTGTCTTGGGTTGACATTTGTCTAAGAGCAGCGATATATTTTCACATTTAAACTGCCTTTACTTGCACAGGCCTATGCAAGTCGTTGTTTGTGTCACTGATAAAAAGTCATGGTTTCCAAGTGAAAGGGATCTTGGATTCCTGCTTCTTTGGTGAATAATAATGCTGCTTTACCTTTGGTAATGACAGGTAGGCCCCTTTTCAACATGGCTCTTCAATTTTACTTGAACAATGAACACAGAGCAAGCTGTTTTTTGTTCTGTGTTTAAAATCCTGCTGTTCATGTGAAAGGGACTTCTGTTTGAGGCCTTTGAATGCGCACCACATATGATAGGCCCAATCTAAATTATTAAAGTAACAAAGAACATGACATAACCCTTGTGCTAGTACCAGATGGAAGTATACTGGTAAAGATAAATTCTGACAGACATACAATTACGTTATGTCCTATTGGAAATTCTCAACACAAAGATCACCCAAATAGGTAAGCTTAGGGGATTCTTTGTGGTGTCTGAGGGCCTGATTTACAAACATATTATAACATGGGAAACTCCCTTTGAAAACATGCTTGTAAGTCAAACCCTAAGTCATTAGTCACTAGGGTGTTCTCCATAATTGGAATGCCTAAATAATTCATACCAAATATCTGATACGCAGCTTCCTCAACATTAGAGGGGATTGAAACAAACATAGAAACCCAATAACTCAGGCCTCAATTTCTTAAATGTTTGTCTTTAACCATGACAAATGAACTCCCTATTTTTTGTTCTTTTCTTCATTTTACAATACACACCTTTTCCCACTTGGAAGCAAACCACAGGGTAAACATCACTTTGTGAGCTGTGGCCAATCTTGACCCTGAAAATTAGCATTTGGGCTGTGATTTTCATTTCAATTGCTCTGTTTAACACCTGTGGCTACTTATCATATGTTGAAACACATGTTGTTGACACACCAAGATTGTTACACTGCATGTTAAAGTACAGGAAGACAGTACCACTTCTCAAGTTATTGTATTTGGTGTCCCAAGATGTATTCTAAATTCAACAGATATGATTGATTGCATACACTCTTTATTTATTTATTTATTTATTTTGTTTTGTGAGTATTTATAATTGACTATACACAAGTGTTATAAGGACCACATTTTAGGTGCATCAAGACAAAGGGGGATAGGGATGAGGAAAAAAGAGATAAAACAAAAAAACGAAAATGTCTTAAAAAGTCTTGAAACATTCAGAACGTGCATGTGCTGAAGCATGAATGCAGGGGAGAGGGCGAGGAGGTGAAGCGAAGGAAGTGGGTAGGAGGAAAGAACACAAACAAAAACATTCTGACCAGGTCATGAGATGATTTGGAATGTGCAAGTGCTGAACATGACAAAAGGGAAGAGGGGAAGAAGGGAAGTGCAGGAGAGGAAGAGGGTGAGTGGTATGTTAACATGCAAAAACTAGTGAAGAAAGTGCAGAGACAAATAGGTAAACTGCATTAAGGAAAACCAGAAAGCAATTATGACAAGAAGGTATGCGTAACTACAGACAGGCAAAGCCTTGCCTCAAGGAATGCAGGGCTACATCATGAATGCAGGCAAGCAATAAACACTAAACAGGAATTGGTGACTGCAGTCTGGCAAAGCCTAGCCTCATGGCATGAGGCGCTACATCAGGTATGCAGATGACTGTGCAAACAGGAATGTGGCTGCATCCTAATTAGCAGGTACAAGTAGCTAAATTGCGACACTGAACACCACCCTACAAGTGCAGGGGTTATATCAAATCAGCAGGTACAGGTATGTAAATTGCGACATTGGAACACCAACCTACGTGTACAGGGGGCTACATCGAATTTGCAGGACCGTCTAGGTAAGGTGTGAAGTTGGACTGCCTACCTCAAGATGTAAGTATGCAGGTCGGTAGTAGAACAGTTCAGGGCTGCGCATCTTGAATTGATAGGAAAGTATGCAGTGAATTTCAAGGCTAAGCATGCCGGCAGAAGGATGCTGGAGAGTTAGATGAATAAACAGCCCAGGGCTGAGAGAGACGGTCCAGTGGTAGAGGCAAGGTATGGGCGAAAACAGCATGTGTATTATTTACAAATTAATCATGGAACATATTGTCTAATTTTTTTTGCAAATCTTTCTCTTATTTTCAAGGCATATATTTGTGCCTTGCAATCTTACAGATTCATATCATGCGTAATTTTAAACCTTTTCTTCCTTACTGATAGTGTCAATGGGCCTCATTACGAGTTTGGAGGTAGCCATACCCTTAATAAGGGCATGGCTACCTCCAAACCTGGGTCTGGTCCCGAAAAAAGGGACTTACCGGGCCATTCCGACCTGGACCCGGTACGTCCCCATTCCCATTTGAGCCCCCATAGGGCTCAATGGGAATGGGGAGGATGGCAACAATGGCCGTTGCTGCCATCCGGTAATGCTTGTGGGTGCTGCTCTGCATGCCTGATCTGACCAGGCATTCCAGAGCGGCACCCGCGAGCATACTCGGAATGTTGCGGCGAGATAACAACGGCGCCAGTAGCAATACCGGTGCCGTTGTTGCCTTACCACAACATTTGTAATGAGGCCCAATGTCTTTATAATACAAATCCATGCTCCTAATTGCAACAAGGTTGTAAACTAAGGCATCATAAGAAGCCGCTAACCTGTTTCTCTTTAACAATTTTGAGGTCGCATTGAACTTTGTTTCTGGAAGGTTGCCATTACACCCAACAGCTTCCTGATGGTGTGTCCTTGGGCTGTGCACAGTAGAAGGTTAGATGTATCCACTACATGGATATCAGGGATTTAGTTACTCTCACCGTGGACTTGACGCTAGCCCTAATTTGACAACTAACACCACTTCTAAATTACAGAGCATGTGTGGCCAGGGTTTTTGTTTTGGCAAAGGACACTTTTATTACAGACTCTGCCTTCACTTTGTTGTAACACATTAAAAAGGCTCAGGACAGTGCACCACAGAGATCATCCAACAGGTAGCCTCCTGCATACTCTGCATCGTATTTACAGAGTACAGAGGAATTTGTCTTACAGCTTACCTCATAAAGTTTAACACAAGACAAGTAGACTCGTAACAACGTTGTTCTGAACTTTTAGAGAGCCTGTTGTCTATACGTACAAGTATTGTAGTCCATCATTTGGTTGTAATACTCCTACTGTCCCTTTCTGCTATTCGACCCATGTAAAGCGATTTTACAAAATTGTGGTGCAAATTTGAATGTGCCATGGACACATGCAAGTGCAGAAAACAACCACATTTTTCGGGTGGGCTCATTTACAAAAGTCAGTCTTGTGACACAACTGTTTTTCAGTTGGTCACTACTGCAGATCCAAGCACATCCTAATACTTAATAGGAAGCACTTTTATCTGAAGCATTCTTGTTGTACCATTTTATTTAATTATTTGTATTTGTTTTATTTGTTTAGCACGAGATGAAAGCCCGGGGACATAAAGGCACTGAACAGGACAGACAACAATCAACTAAAAAAGGAGGACTAGCATCGAAGGCAGTCGGTGTTAACAAAATAGGATACTTTCCAGTCCTCGTTTAAAGCTGGAGCATGATGCATACGCTCTCAAATCAGGGTGGAGATCATTCCACAGTCTCGGGGCTGAATGTGGGTAGGACCCAAGTGCTACACATACAAGTTTGGTCTGTAGTGTTGCTAGAAGGAAGGTGTTATTACTAGAACATAGTGTTTTACGAGCTGGTAACCAAGAAGTGCAATTGGACAGGTACTTGGGCCCCTGTCCAAACAGGCATCGATTGATATATGATGTAATGGACGCAAAACAAAATTTGCTGCTCACTGGGAGCCAATGCAGGCCTCTTCTAGCTGCTGAAACATGGTCTTTTCTTTGAACCCTTCACTATATGTATTGCATTATTTTGGATGCCCTGGAGTCAGGAGAGCTCTTCCCTTAGCGATGCCTAGCATGAGACTAGCACAATAGTGCAACCTGGCCCCTATAACAGCACGAGTAATTGTGGCACAATTGATGTCATTAAGGGCCTCATTACGACCCAGGCGGTAAGTTACCGCCTGGGCCGTGACTTTACCACCATGGCGTAAACTACGTTTACGCCATGGTGGTAGGCAGACTTCCCGCCCCATTCCGAGGTCGGCGGGGCGGTAAGTCCCCAATCCCCATTTACCCTTCCCCATTCCCATTTTTGCCCCATAGGGCATAATGGGAGTGGGGAAGGCGTTAATTACGCCACCGTAAATTACGGTGGCGTAATTAACAACATGGTCCCTTAGCGCCATGGATTTTAACACCTGCTAAAAGCAGGTGTTAAATCCGCCATGGCGCTAAGGGACCTCGTACTCAGGCGGTAAGGGTCGGCGCTGTTTACGGCGCCGTAAACCCCTTACCACTTGAGTTGTAATGAGGGCCTAAGAAAGGACAAAGCTGGGTCAGCAATTTCAGGTGGTAAAATGGAGACCACTTTGCTTTCATGGAGAGATCCTGGTCTTTGGACTGGGTCTTGATGGTGCATCCTGCAACATTAAATTGCTGGTTTTTCGATCTTAGCTAGTGCAGTTGTTGTGTTGTCCCCATGACCATGAGTTCAGTTCTGGAGTCATTGAGCGCAAGCTTATTTGCTCACTTCCAGGTTTGAATCAGACCATATGTGCGATTGACAATATCAGAGTCTGAGGCATAGTCCTCAGAGAGCCGAACACGGCACTGTATGTCATCAGCGTGATTTGCATTCATTACGCCAGCTGCATCCAACTAATTGAATAATGGCAATGTAAAGATGTTAAAGAGTGGAAGTGAAAGACAGGAGCCTTGTGGAACAGCGCAAGTAACCAGGAACTCCTCTGCCCTAGCCTCCTGAAAGAATACTCTGGCCTTCCGATCTGGCAGAAATGAATTTACCCAACTTGCAGCTGCAATAGAGAAGTATGCTGTGTTGTATAACCTCTCTGTAATTATGGAGTGATCGACTAGGTCAAACGCCGCAGACAGGTCCAACAGCATAAGCATGGCCGTGTTACCTTTCCCCATGATGTTAAAAATTTTAGATTTCAAGTCGAGGAGGGTTGACTCAGTGATGTGGGCCCATTGGAACCCATTTTGTTTCTGTTCTAAAATATCATGACACTATAGAAACTCCTCAATTTGAAGCTGTGCTACATTGTCTAGTATTTTTAGCAGGTAGGGCACATTTGTAATTGTCCGGTAATTACTTGCTATGCTACCATCCATTGAGGGTTTCTTAATTAAAGGGGAAATCCAAGCGTGCTTGATGTCAGTGGGTATCGAATTTTCCCTAAAAGGTGTGCTGATACATTTGGTTATTACAGGAACCAGTTTCGGGGTGCAACGCTTAATTGTTGGTGCTGGGCATTTATCCCCCTTAGAGTTTGTAGGTTTTAGTTTTTTTAGCACTTCAGCCAGGTATTGTTTGCTGATAGGTTGGAACTCAAATCTGGGGCATTGATCATTGGCCCTTGATGGTGCTGAATCCAAGTCAGCCATTATGCCAGACTCCCCCTCGGCAGCAATATCTTTTTTATATGTTCAGCAGTTGTTTATCGTGGTGTCTTGAATGGATAGGCACCATGTGGAATCTTTAATGACCTCCGACGTGGGTGCACAGGGGTCCTCGAGCTCTTTAAGAATTATCTCTGGAACTGGAGGATGCTCCTGCAATTCTCTTTTCATAGAAGCATTTATTTTATTGCATTTGAGATTACTGCTTTATATGCTCTAGCTGCAATATGGACTGTCTCGGGATGATAGCTCAGGGACAACGCACTCGTCTTGGAAGTAGGATGATGCAGAGGAACACAGGTTCATTCCCTGGGTCAGCGCTTAGAAACCTCCACGTATTAAGTGTGTTATAAATAACCTGTTATAATCACCATTATAATGAAAAGGTATTTTTGTCTTCCATGGAATAATTTCTATTCCATTGTTTCAGGGCTTTGGTCTTATTCATTTTCAGTGACTGAATATCTGTGGGGAAACCACCTTTTAATATGCTGAATTCTTGCTAAGTGTGTCTTCATTGGGGCCAAGCAATTAAGTGCATTCTCAAGAGTACTGAAATATGCTTCAGCCAATTCCTTAGATGTATTCAAGTTAGGCAGATTGTTAGTCATAGGTGAAGTAAACAGAGACATATTGGTAGAAGAGCTTGCAGAAAAAAAGAGGTCCAACTCTTTTCAGGTCTGTTTTTTGGTTAAATGTGTGTCAGCAAACTCCTTTCCAGGAGATAGTGATCAGAACAGGGGCAGGGATTACAGCCGACATCTTCTAGGGCAAGGTTCTGATTAGGAACCCAGTCCAGTGTCCTTTCCTGGTCATAGGAAGGCAATGTGATGTGTTGATGAAAATCCATGTCGAGTGTTGTGTGGTTTTAACTAAACGAGAGTGGGTATCTGAGTTGTCCAGAAAACCGAGATTGAAGTCACCCATAATAAGGGTTCTTGATCTTGGCTTGATGCTTGGTGAAATCAGATCACATAGGTTGATCAGAACTTCTGGCCTACTATGGGGGGCCTGTATATAAGAACAATATATAGTGTGGCATTGGGATTAATTTCTAGTTTAGCCCATATGACTTCACAGTTCACAGTTTGGTATTGCAATGTTATCTATTTTCTTTCGGCAGAACTCTCTTGAGACCAACATCTCCTCATGCAGAGGTTGTGTCAAGGATTCTGTGGCTTGACAGTGGCTTGCCATTGAGGCCAACAGCTCTGTAGAAGGGTTTGCCTCGAGGTGGCCATCTCTTGCCACAGGATGTCCCGGAGGTCAAACACTCATCATGCAGGTATTGCCTCTAGGTAGAACTCTGGTGTTGCATGTCCTCTCTTGCCGCATTTGGTGTAGTTCATCAGTGAGTGTGGCATTGGAGCAAATGACATTTTCCACCAGGCAATGGATGTCCATGGCCGTTTCTTTCAGACCAACGTCCCATTGGGCTCTTGCAGGCAGCAGCTCCTCCTCCCACTCCAATCGTCCGGCAGGCACACATGCACCACATGTCTATGGCCTACCAAGCAGGGCTGCCGGAGGCCAGGCCTGTTACAGTAAGTGCACTGTCATAGACAGCCAGTTTACAACTGTCCCACTGACCACTGACATCAGGCTCTGCTACTGATTCCATGATTATGGTAGGCCAAGTTGCAGACACATGGCCTCATCACGAGTTGGGAGGTATTTGGGGTGTAATACCGGCCAAACATATTGGATTTAGTGCCCATCGGTCTGGCAGTATTACCACTGGACCACTGGTTGGGCGCTGACTGGAGTCTCCATTGCCCATTGGTTCCACTGGGGAATTTTCGGCTCTATTACTGTGTGTTAATAGAGCCGGCGATAATTGCGCCACAAATCAGCATTTCTCCGCTTATTTAGCCCCAGCTCATAGCTGGGGTTAAATATGCCAGACTTGTGATCTGGCCAGCACTTAAATGCAGTGATAATACTGTTTCCACTGCACTTAAGGGCTACCGCCCAACTTGTATGAGGCCCACAGAATCCACTACTGAAGCAGGCATCTCCACTGTCAGTCTGCAGGTCTCCTGGATCTCCTCCTCAGACTCTGCGGCCACTAGGAACTCAAGGATCTCTATGGAATCCGGAATACTCATTGTTGGCCCCTCCACCATGTTCCTCAATATGCCTGCCATATCTGATTCGAAAGATGAGTCGATAATTCTGCTACAGGAGGGGATTCTCTCCAGAGAAGCACTTCAGGCTGCACTGGTGGAGGATTGTGCCTCCTCCTCTGCATCCTTCTCCCCCTCCTCCTTTTCCTTATCCTCTGCATCATCACCTTCACAAACTCAGAAAAAATTTAGAGGGCAACCTATCCACATGAACAAGTATATTCAAAATAAAATGCATATAGATGTGTTAGGGGTCCTCTAACGGCATGTAATCAATGAGTTACCAGTAGTAGTCCAAGACGGAGCGTACACCAGGAAAGAAGTATTGCTATTTATTACAGCTGGGTAAGGACAAATCAAACAGCACGGTGCTCAGAACTGGTTGATGTGAGCTGACAAATTGGCTCACCGGGAACAATACCTTTTTACTGCTAATACAATGTGTGTACAGTTAGAAATAGATGCACTACAAACTTCACGTCTTCGCTGTTCTCACAAAGCTGACTGATTAGAGTATGTCATTCCCCCACAGCTAAACATATGTTAGTGGAACGTGATTAGAGCAAAACAGACCTGCCCTCTCCCAGTCTGTTCCCCCCTCAGTGTGGTACCACATTGCCCCCACTCTACCCCACAATCTAATTGCAATTAGTAATAACATAACTGACCTCTGGATCTTTATTCACCTGCCATTGGTCATTACCAAGAAAGGAAGGAACACAAGGTGCCCTAATCTAGTGGGATGGGAGGCATTCACACGGCACTTGCTCAATGAGTACCCTTGCAAACGTTGTTGTGGACATACTGTGTACTTGTTGCTTTTCAGGGACACCAAAACTTACCATTTGATTGGCTCTTCTCTGAGCACCCCTTCATTCCACATCCTTGTTTCCATACCTTCTGGCCAAAGGGTCACCTGGAAACTGCCCTTGGTGTTTTGTGTGTGCTTCCCCGGATAAGTTTGATCTCCCCAGCTACCACGAGTAACCATGGGACTGGCTCGCTGACCTTGATTGTATCGCCCGCGGTCTGCTGGAGATAAGTTCCGCTTCCCCCACCATTCAGCCGTGGTGTGTTTGCTATGTTTTCAAACTAACCCGCGGTGAAAGGCCCATTTACGGTGTGGTGGCCATGATTGGGCCCGTTCTGAAAGGCCCCCTTAGCATCAGCATCAGTTTGCAGCAAATAAGGAGATCAGACACAAACTGGTAGTAAACCAAGCTTTTTGAATTAGATAGCAAATACACATCATACAACATGATCAGCTGTACACACAGCAGGACAAGTGTCCAGGTAGTCAGCACACAGAGCTCTCTAGGGACCACCCCTAGAGCGCAGGTTATTTAGCATATCATAGCATATCATAAGCAATCGCTAACATATTATAGCGCTTTCACAATGGGGGGGATGTTACTTGGAACGATTTTGCAGACATTTGGCAAGAACTGTCGACATCTCACTTGTGACCTTGTGATGCAGCCCTGCATGTACACTGTGTTGTATTATGGATAAGTGGCATTTACAGAAACCCTACTCTTATCTTCCATGTTTGGTGCTAATGTCTGGGTTACTGTGTGCAGAGGGAGGCACGGGCAGGCAGAGGGAAGATCTGAGACCTAAATGTATGAGAAAGAACCTAATTTAGTGTACCATAGCATAGCATAGTATAGCATAATAATGCTGCATAACATGGCATAGCATAACAATCCTAGCATGTCATAGCATTACATAACAATCATGCCAAATCAACGGCATTACCCTGGGTTGCGCTTACCTGAGTTTTTGCCTTCCTTGCAATTATGCTGCAGGGTCCCTGGCATGCATATTTTTATGTATAAAGTGTGCGTCTGCCCAGTTTCCCTCGAAGCTTGATCCCTGGGACTATATACAGCCGCCAGTAATCCCTTGTCCTCCCTCGGGGGTGTCCCCACCCACCCCTATTAAACCCACAGCTGGTAGGTGCGCCCCTCTGCCTGGCGCTGAATCAGTACCTTCATTACATTTCCCTCTTTGATGGATCTTTCAATCAACACATTTTCCCTACCATTTCTTCATCCTTCCTCTTACATGTACATAACCATGTTACCCTATCTGTGTCCCCTCCCTTGTCCTCATATCCATCTAATGTGGACGCCAGTATTAGGCCTTCCTGTCTGTCTAGAGAACATGCTACCCAAAAAGCATCATAATCCTCTGCATTTGGAGGTGGCCCTGCAAACATCTCCATCCTCACCCTCAGTCACCTTGGGAGGCTGCATCTCAAATCTGCTACCCCTGTCCCCAAATGTATTAGCAGCCATTATATATCACACTTTCCCCTTGCTGCAATTACAGTTCCTGATGATCCACTGTCTGATACAGAAGGCAACAAGCATCACAAAGAGCATTAGGAAAGTTATTTTGAACATAGCTGCTAGCCACTCGGATACCCAGGCAAATAGTGAGTCCAGCCACCTATCTGCGGCAATATCACTCATTTCCTTTACCATCTTTTCATGTAGTGTATGTATCTCTTTGACAGCTTCTGTGAGTGTCCCATTGGCAGCATTGTTAGAGGGTATCACTGTGTAGCAGCTGCTCCAAATGTTATGGCAGACCCTGCCCTCCACTGCAGTCAGTTGATCAAGAATGAACCTATTCTGGAGGGCCACCAGACACAAGACATGGAGCTCCTCTCGCATTGCATTCAAACTTTTCGGAGTCACATTTGCCAACTGTACCACCTCATAGCGGGCAATCTGCAGCCATTTGGGCA
The DNA here is from genome assembly GCF_040938575.1 of Ambystoma mexicanum. Lineage (NCBI taxonomy): Eukaryota > Metazoa > Chordata > Amphibia > Caudata > Ambystomatidae > Ambystoma > Ambystoma mexicanum. Next base: position 235,499,875 of record NC_090930.1, on the reverse strand, counting down.
TTTGCGGCTGCTTGTATCCCAGGAAGCTGTAGGGATGTGAAAAAGACCAATGCTTTGTTCAAAAGTCTTAAGAGCTGTGAGATTGCATCTGGACTTTGTGATGATTTCTGCACAGAGATAGTCACTGTTCCTTTTCCTTCGTACCACTTTCTTTTGTTCACCTTACACCTCTTTCCGTTCTTTCTCTTTTCTTCTTCTGCAATGTTGGGAGATTATTGAAAGGTAGTAAGTCTGCCCATGGTACGACCAGAGCAGGGTTGAGAAGGGTTGATGTTCCCCACACACCTACCCAATCTGGAGGCAGCTGGACGTTGTCTCTAGTTCCACAGGCCCAGCGGGTTATCCATCACCACCGCCATCCCTTTCTGCAATGCCGGGATGCTCATCCTCTTCCTGCAGGCAGTGTTCATCCCCATTATGGTTGTCCCTGTTGCACTAAAACATAAGGAAAGCTGTGTAAGTGGCTTTATGTATATTGGGTGATGTTTCTCGTCTATCCAAGTCAAAGCATGTATGTTACCATTCACTATTGTCCTTTAGTCATTATTTACCTTTTCAACCACCCCTTCTACATATCCCACTAGCACCTCTGCATGACACTGCGCCGTCCACATTCCCATTTTCCATCGTGAAACACTGAGTCCCGATACGCATCAGGGATCTGGTGTGGCATCATGGTTTATCAAGTCCTGTTGTGTTCTTGCAATATATTCTCCTGTGGGCACTCGCCATCTGTTCCCCTTTTGCCCCCCATATGTAATGTATTCTAACATGACATGCTTCATTGGTTCTTCACTGGTCATGCTTTCAAGCTGTATATAATTGTCCGCATATACCACTTCCCTTTGTCTATTCATTGTACTTCTACTGCATACCCTTGAAACAAGCCCTGATAGCTATATAACGACAGATGCATTAGACTTCCCCCGTCTCTGCTGTTACTTCTTGTGGCATGAATTGTTTTGGCGTCCCTTTAACATGTGGGATTAGTGAGCACACATAACTGCCATTTGTGCACTCTTGCCCCACCCGCTTCATCTCATCGTACCTGACATTTCCAGATGCCGTGTCTCCCCCCTTCCCGATAGAGTCATAGAACCTCTTGGCATTAAATATACTCCCTTTAGTGCATGTCTATTTTCCATTGTCGGTAGACATGCCCCCACTTTGTTTATGCAATAAAAAACAGAAAATGAAGAGAAGACAAGAAAACAGGAAACAAAACACTCCCATCCCTATAGCTTTCATGTTGTTTTTATGTTTTCTCCCATTCCCCCCACTTCTTGCATGCCCTTCTTCTTCTTTACTTGTGGGCTTTCTGTAAAGTCATAATGCTGAACAAAATGGTAATGACAATTGGGTAATCCTTCCCATCAAGTTAGGTCCCTCCATTTTCTGTCTAAGGAGGTGCTGCTGTTGTCTTTACGGATGTGGGAAACGTGGGTCCATGCCCTCCTTCCTTTTATCTTGACTGCCTTGGGAGTCCTGCTAATTCCAGAGGTAAATACAGACGAGTACTCTGTCACCAGGATACAGGAGCTCCACCTGTGGAGTTCTCCCATGTCGTGTCCAATTATATGCACTTGTTTGTTCTTCGAAGCTATTCGGCCCACTTGTTGAACCTGGCGGGAGATGTATTTGAGGGCATTTGTCATTTCAGTTAAATATTTTTGTATTTCTTCTCCCAAAACCTGTGCCGTAGTGTTAATGTCCAAAATTGAACATGCAGGAGGACATCCTCCTTCCAGCTACTATTTTGTGTGGAGTCAAATGGTGATTTGCACCTTGTGATGTGTGAAGAGCAAAAAGCACTAACCAGAGACAACATAGCCATTTTTTGCACAATTACGTTGTTAGCTTTGCTAAGTGTTCTTTCAGCAAGCCATTTAGCCTTTCAACAATCTTGTTCGATTGCATCTGGTACACTGTGCACATCCTATGTTTTATTCCCAGGAAGTGCGTTATTTCTCTAAAAAGGTAATTGGCGAAATGTGCCCATTATCAGACCTTATCTCATCACATAGCCCCATCTGGAAAACACCTCTTGCACCAGGAAATTTGCAGCTGACTTTGTGTCGTTTTTAGCACAGGGCCCAGCCTAAACCCAACATGAAAAAGAACAGACAACAAGCATGTACCTATAATAGATGCATCTGTCTTGCATGACAACATAGTCGATATGCAAGTGCCAGAAGGGCACTTACAGCTGTGGTATTGTCCTTTGAACTGTTTTCAATGTATGACCAGATAAAAACTGTTGACACACTACACAATTCCCTATAAACTCTGCCACTTGCTCGTGTACATTTGGTACATATCACCCTTCACTTATTTCTGCCACAATGTCTTCTTTGGACACATGGGCAGGAAAGTGCAACTGCTCTAGCGAACGCTATGCTGAACAATGTCTTTGGCATCACTGGTTTCACTGTGATATTTTATCTTCATATTACATCTATAGGTGAGAGGCAACAACCGCTTTGTTGTTGCTTCTGTGGAGCCTCTCCTTGCAGCTCTATTATTTGTACTGTGGGTATTATATTTAAACATTCCCCTCGCTCTTGCGATTTACCCTTTCTCGTCCCTGTTAGGCGGAAACCTGTGCAGTTCCCTCTGGGACCACTGCAAAAGATTTAGGACTACAGGTGTTTGGCAGTAAACCAACTTGGTAGCAGTCTGTACCACACAGATTCACTTGGTAGCTGTGGCTGAGCAGTCAGACTTCCCTCAAGAAGAGTTAGGCAGTATGTGGAGTAAACACAATAGGGCAATTTACACAGTAGAACAAGCAAACACGGAACAAGGCTTCGATGTAAAGATATATAGTTATTTATTTATAAAAACACATCTATGAAAACACACTGGCACTAATACGGTAAACACTTCAAGCACAATTACTATAGGAAAAATCAATCCCCCTAACAATAGTTCGACAAGTCTAGGTTCAACGGCACCACTTATTTGCAGACAGAGGTGAATGCTTTAACCTAGATGGCACTCTAGTATTCGTTAGGACGGGAGAGAAAAGGCAGGGTATTAAATCAACTCGGTACCAACACTTTTAAGAACAAATGCAAAGCAAGTAAGGCAGGGTCTACTGTAGATCGCAAAGTTCAGAGGCCAGGCCCACTCGGAGAGAGGCAAGGCGATGTGTTCAAAAAAGTATCACAGTGGAAATGCACTTCTTGTCTTTGTCGCAAATTATTATAGAAAGATTAGACCAGTTCAGAACAGAGAGATGAGAAAGCTTGGAGGCGACCCAATGGAGAGGCGAGGATTCAGACACCTCGCACTAACCGACACAAGGGAAGCCAGGCGGACACGGTACCTTGTTTGTGGAGAAACAGCTCCGGCGAGGGCAGTTGTTCCTGGTGGTGGATGCACGTCGGGTCTTTGCCAAGAGAAGAGATGATCTCCACGTCGAAGGAAAGTTGCAGATCGTTGCACCACCAGGGAAGAGACCAGCCGCGGAGTGCTCCGTCACAAGGCACCACCTTTTGGTCGCGGTACATGGGTAGTGGCTATCCGGTTGCCGGGGTGCTCTGCACGGGCAATTCGACCACTACGTCCTGGAACGAAGAAAAAGCAAAGGGGACTGGTTGTTCCCACCAGTCAGAGGAAGAGACTCTCCGGTGGGGAGATCTCCTCTGTCGTCGGGAAGTGGTGAGTCGGTTCAGCAGGGCTCCACCGGAGGTGTCGTCATTGCAGGTCGGCTCAGCTTTACCCTCGTCAGATTCTTAGGTCCTGTGGCGGCTTCTGAAGATCCAGTCCCAAAAGCCCTGCTTTTATGCAGACAACCCCCATTCATTCAGCCTAGCTGTCACCCAAAACACGCCAAGTGGTGAGCGGGGTGGCTCACCACTTGGGCCAATCACACCAGAGTGCGACTTGAGTTGGCAAGGCAACTCATCCAGGGTGCCTAAACCCCCTCCCACACCCCGTGTGGTACCCAGACAGAATGGCACCACTTTGGAGGGCCTCTGTGTAGAGGCCCGCCAAAAGTGGAACAAAGGGCTCAATCTTTGGTTTAGGAGTCACAGAGACGGACACAGACGCCATTTTAAAAACCGAGTTCTGGCAGAAAATACCAACCGATAGATTTATTTAAGATAAATAAACCGGTGGTATGTTAGAGATTAACGAGAAAAAGTATTAACCTCCAACAATGGGAAGAATCCCATAGGGTTATATTCGGGGTCGAATATAACAAGTAGTTTCCACTGCCACCAGCCAAAACTCAACGAGGGGGGACGGGACAGTGCCCCTCTCGAATAACAGACCCAGGAGTAATCGAATTACCCCTACTAGTACGTCCACAATAGGATGGTGTGTACTAGTTCCGTTAGTAAATTTAGGTCTAGTAAAGCCAATGGTGACTTTACATGCCCAGGGAGACAGTAGTCAGTCCCCGGGTATGGAGTCTATGATGGAGGTCCGCTAGGACGCCCCAGTGCTACGGCACAGAGGGTGCGGTGTAACACACATAGAAAAACATATGAGACCCTATGGGGTAAAAGACCCCATAGCCCAAAGAACACATTGATATTCAAAGGAATTACACACATTCATGTCCAAGAGTGGGAAAAAAGAGTCTCACTCTTGGCAGGATGGAAAAAAACAAACTCCAGAAATCCAGCAAAGCTGCTGGGGGACTCACTAGGTTAGGAAAGTCAGCCTAAACAGAGAATTCTCCCTAACAGTCCCTGCCATCATAATTTTTCTTTGTTCCTTTGCATCTGGATATAACATAGTTGTCCCTTCAGACAAGTAGGCTGCTTCGTGGGCTGCTCGGTTGGCCCTTTCATTCCCCAATGATATTAAGTCCTGTTCGCCTGTGTGGGTGGCACTTTTTATAATAGCTACCTCTTCTGGTAGTTTCAATGCTTCTATCATTTTGCATGTTGTACCGGGGACCCATCACTTCTCCTGAACCCCCTCCTTTTCCATCATGTTGATCCTGCGTTTATTGTTGATGTGGCGTAACCAAAGTCTGAGAATATGTTAGCTGCATGCCCTTCTGCCACGTTTAAAGTGCTGATCAAGGCCCATAGCTCTGCCTCCTGTGCTGAATATTGCGATGATAATCTCTGCTGTGCTAGAACTATGTACTCCCCATCCTTGTAGCACACTATCGCAACTCCAGTATGTCCATTTCCTCTACTGGGGTCAAAACTTGAGGACCCGTCAACAAAGATCATGTCTGCTCCTTCTATTTCTTCTTCTTCTTCTTCAACCCTTATGTTCTCTTTCATTCTGTCTATATGGGCTGTACACTCATGCATCTAATCCCCTTCCTCTGCAGGTTGTACTTGGAATATTGCTGGGTTTACCACAAAACACCTCACTACATCAATGGCTGGATTTGTCAGTATTAGTTTATACCCTTAAGCCCCTTGTGTAGTCAGTCACTCTTGGGTTTTTCTAAAATGGTGAATATTTAATGCTCCAAGTACAGTTCTATTGTACAATCCATAGTAATTGTAGATGTCTTCTGTATTGCAAACTCTCTTTCTCACAGGAGAAATGCCCCTGTATTACCGGATCTAGGGCACCGCTATAGTAAGCCAACACCTTGTGCCCCTGTGGATATTTATGTGTGAGAACTGCCGTCATCACTGAGCCACTGAGTAGGAGAAAAAATAGAATTTTTACCTTTAATTAGGGGTGGCCAACACCGGCACATGGGACTGGCATTCTCGTTCATTTCTGATGTCCACTTTATTTCCCTTTTCTCCTTTGGGGCTTCTTTAAGGGCTTGCATTAGCCGCTTTGTAAATGTAGAGTGGTCAAAACCCCATGTCCTGCAGTATGTGCATAACCCTAGGAATTTCTGCATTTCTTTCACTCTGGATGGACGTGCTGTCATGTGAATTTCCTCTACCCTCTCCTGGGTTATGTTACGCCCTTCGATTGATATTATCGGCCTAAATATACAACTTCCTCCTGGCAGTTTTGCAATTTCCCCTTGTCCACCTTGTAGGCTGTGTCTGCTAGTAGCATCAAGAGTTGAACTGAGTCAGCCCTACACTTCTCCTCAGTTTCTCTGCACACCAGCAAATCATCAACATATTGTATGACTGTGCTTGTCACATGTAGGTTACTTAGGTCCATCTAAATCACTTGAATCTCCTTGGCAATTCGCAGTAACCTTGGGGCACCATATTGTGTTCGAAGCAGGTTCCCTGGTATGTAAATGCTGTCAAATATCTAGAATCTGGGTGTAGTAGAAGGAAAAGAAGGCTTTCTTCAGATCAATGACCATTAAGTATCTTTCCTTTGTTGGAATATTTCATAGTATTGTAGCAGTATTCGGTACCAGAGGAAACTCTGCCTCAACCACATCAAGGGGATTCAAATCTGGTATGAATGTCCATGACCCTCCCTTTTATTTCTTTATCGGGTATATAGCTGTGTTGCATGGCTACATAGAGGTCTTTATTATGCCCTGCTGCCACAAAGCATGAAGCATTGAATATAGCCCCTTATCTGCTTTTCAGGACCATCAGTATTGTTTGCTTGGAACAGCAACGCCCCTTCCTTTAACTTTATCTTCACTGCCACTACCCATTTAAATACCCCTACATCATAGCCCTTTTGTCCATAGTCTTTCTGGAACTTTTTTAGGTCTTTTTTCTTTATGTCTACTTACCCACTTTACCAGTTGCGTGAGTATCAGCACCAATTTGTCTACTGCTTTTGCTGGGCAAGGTATTTGTAGCTGTAATACAATCTCTCCTTCTTCCTCTCCATTGCAGAACAGCTCTTCATCCATTGTTCCTGTAATTGTTAGTGTTGTGCCAATGCATAGGTCTGTACTCCATTCCAAGTTGTCTTTATATGTCCTGCATTGGATCATCATGTCTTTGTGGATCACTACCTCTTCAAGCTGTAGCACTATCCTGGTACATTTGCGTTTTCCTTCGGCACTACGGTCGGAAAAGAAACTCTAACGCCAATCAGAACACTTTTCCTTGTATTCCCGGGGCCCAACCAATAAATATCTCGACCCTATACAAAAACATGCTTGGGTCTATAGACTGGAACCGTAGTGTACCTTGGGCATGTGCTGCGAAAAGGAGCAACAGACGCCTGGCATAGAGCACACCATCCCTATGTTTTTGAATGATATTGTGGCATTTAGTTTGCTCTACATGTCTCTCCCCAGGATGTGATGGGCATGTCTTTGGAGTACAATAAGGTTCCATAAGGTGCTGCATCCCTCTGGTTGCTAGTACATCTTTTGTTACTGGAACCATCACTACCTCCCCAGAGAAGCCCTGCCTGCCCAAGAATGTGTTCACTAGCGGGATTCCCCTCCCACTACAGGATTTGGTGGTTCCTGTGTCTATGAGGAATGAGAATTATCTAAGTCTTATTTTCCTTGCTAACTCAAGTTCCTGCTTGGGCTCCTTAGTTACTACTAGGACTGGACACACTCAGACTCCCTATGGGCCCACTTATTGTTGCAGGTTGCTCTGCAGGGGCCACAAAGGATTTGCTCTGACCATGCTGACCCAGTGTAGTAGGGCACCACATTCTCCCCTAACACTACTGCACTTCCCGCAGCTTTGGATGGTGTTTGTGTTATACTTGAGAGTGCCACCCCTCCATCCATTGGACCCCCCTTGTGATCCCTATGGCAGGGGTGGGGGCCACTGCTGTGATTACACTGGGTGAACCTGCACCTGCTGCGACCATGGCTGTGTGGCAACAAACCCTTGTTGCCACTTGTATTGCTTGTCACTGAGCTTGCTGTCTGAATGGGCAGGTGTGTGCAAAATGCCCCATGTTACCACATATAAAGCATGGCCCAAACAGCCTGTATCCTACTACCCTGTATTCCCCTCCTCTTGCTCGCTGTGGGTACCCTCTCCCCATTGAAAAATTTAAAAGAACCCCCTGACATGTAATTTCCCTGCTGTGGAGCTCCCAATTGTGGTGCATACAATAGTGGCACATTCCCCCTTGCGGTAGCATATTTCCCATGGAAACCTTCCCTGTTGAGTGGGAGCCACAGCAGCAGCATCAAATACGATCACTGCCCCTTTTATTGTGTAACATGCCAGTTTCTTTTACATCAGTGAATGTTCTGTATTCGTAGCATTTTTGGCCTCATGCCTCTCGCTCTCTTGCTTCCTTTTACAATAGTGTACTATTGTTGCCTGTATTTCTGGCAATCCCTTTGCTTCTATTCCTACAATCCTGTCAAGGAATGCCTGGACATCCGCTGCTAGTCCCTAGACCAGTATGTGGTAGAACAGGGCTATGCATTCGTCCCAGGGCTTCCGTGTTTCCGACATCCAAAGGTCCTGGACCTGTTTTACATATTCTGCTGGGTCTTTGTCAGACTTCATCTTGTGTGCCATGACTGCCCCTAAATCTGAACTATCCGGGTACATGCTTCTCTGGATGTCTACACGTGCGCTGTGCAGTTATATAACGGAGCCCCATTATGTGCATTGGTGCTTAGTTTCACCCATTTTACTGCACCTGTTCCCATATTTATTTCCTCGCTCCCGTTTTATGGCCGTAAATAAGCTTTTCCTGTCCCCTATTGCCAATGTCACACCGGCTGTCTCTTTCTTGAGTGCATATTTTACTTGCTAGTACTGGCCACAAGAGAGGACAGGCTGCATATTAGGTTGTCCGAGTCCATTGTCCGCCATGGTACGTAATGCGTGTCCTCTCTCCCCTTCTGTAATAATGGCATCGGCGTTGCCCAGGGTCCCGTCTCCCCTCCCCTCTTTGTCACCTGTGTAGGCAGTATTTTCACCTTCTCCTTCCTGTTATGAAGGAAGGTCGACCAGTCGCTGCTGGGCTCTTCATACATCCTGTCTGATCACACCCTCTGCCTCCTTAAATGATGCATCCACATGCTTTTGTGTGCTCTTCTCAATGTGTGCTAAATATTTCCTTTCTCCCTATGTTTGTGCATCATCCCATCAGGTGTCTCTATCCTTCCTTTTCTCTGACATCCTAATAATCCTAATGACACTGTTTATTATATTCTCTGTCATGTGAGTTCATCAGAATGCATTTATTTATTTCATCTGACCCATATAGGGACCTAAACAAAATGTGTGATTATTTTATAGTTTTTAAATGTATGAAGGGGCAGCTCTTTCATAATCTCCACATCCATGTGTACGTTTTTGTTATACCGACTGACCTGCACAGGAGAATGAATGTGCCTGTGTGTGCCCCATGTCATTCTACTTTTCTTGATATATTATTGCTATGTAGTGGGTGGTATAAAAAGCATTCTGCCAAAGCACATACGCGACTTACCAAAGAACAAAAGCAACACAAGAAACCACCTACTTATTCAGGAAACTGCTCAGATCCTGGCTCTTCACTTCATAACTAGAAGACTGTTAATAGGGACACACACACAACTAAAACAATGACAAATGAAGAGACACAGATCTGGATTCCCACCAAGCAATCAACAGAAAATAGAATCTAAGGAAGACACCTCAGGACACACAGATCAACTAACTGAGAGATAGCCATGAAGCGAAGACACTAAAGACTGACTACATTGGCAGACCGAGACGGAGAACTAGTACGATTCATCAATAGCACCCTGGACCTGAACCAAACCCAAATTCGAACAGACCTATGTCACAATAGATAGTAAGGGAATAGGGAGCTGACTGGTTAGAATACGTCATTGCCCTATAGCTAAACATATGTTAATTGAATGTGATTGGAGCAAAAAAGACCTGCCCTTTCCCATATTGTTCCCCCCTCAGTGTGGTGCATTTTGCCTCACGCTCTACCCCACACACTAATTGTAATTGGTAATGAAATATTTGTGCTGATCTCTGGATCTTCATTCATCTATGATTGGTCAGTACCAAGAAAATGTTGGGATGCATGTGCACATTGTCGCCCCTCCTAGATGATTTAGATTGTGGAAAATATATTAAAACATGGAGACTGGGTGCAGAACGGTGTAGGGATGAGTGGGGGGCAGGATTCAAGGTTGGGACTAACTGGTGGGAGCTGGAAATCACAAAGGGGGAGCCAATCAGTAGCTTTGCAATAAAATCACGTGGGATACGTTAGATATTACTGGGCCTGTGGTAGCGGCTTCGTAGTTATGCTTAAGTTGCTCAAATCATAGAAAGAACACTTTTTGGGTGGCTTATTACTTCACACACCCCCTTGACGAATCCTCACCAAACTTTGCAAAGAATGTGTATGCCCCCCTCAGAATGATACTGCAAAGTTTGGTGCAGTTTCACCAAGGGGGGGTGGGGGAAAATGATCCGGGGTGCCCAAAATGTGTGGAAATCCTCATAGATGTAATGGAAAAGCATTCCGAAAGCGTGCCTTTGTACATTTTGGGTAAATCGGCCAGTATTTTTTTTAAATGGCCAAAAATGTGGTTCTTTGAGATATTTGGTTCCAGTCTGCAGACTGACTTACCGATTCAGGGTCCACAGACATGTTTGGACCAATCAAGGGGTTGCATGATGTACACGGACACCATACGCACCTTCTGATTAGATGCTGAAAGGCTTGAGGTTTGTCATATTTTTTTAAATGGTCGCCATTGTTGGTGAGGAGGTGATCTGATCCCAACCCCCTCACCATTCCCGCAGTGAACAGATCACTTGTAAGCCAAGGGGGGAGAGGCCCCCAGCCCCACAGCACCTTGCCTTATGATACAACATAGAGATGTACCTGCACAACATAAGCCACTTCCCTGCCGATAGACACCATTTTGTATTTGAATAGACACCATCTTTTGCTAGGCCCAAAAATCATCCCTATGCAAAACCCAGCTCTCCCATCCCCAGCTCCTCCCAGAGAAAGCCTAAGGCACCTCTGCCTCACTTCCCCACCAGCCCTGTGCAAGACTTGTTCTCACGGAAGTGCAATCATTTATTGTTGCAATTTGCTAGCATCACTTCCCCAGATTATGCTCTCTGCAGAGTGTGAAATCAAAACTAGCCTCTGTGTAAAACCAGATATTATATGAAGAGCCCTGGTATCTTATCATTAGAAATCCATTACTCATTTACTGAAACATTAGTAATTCATTACCCATTGAGGGATTCAGTTATCCATCATTCATTCTGATTAGTTATCCACTATCCATATATTACTCAGCCATTTGGTTTACTATAGAAAGAGGCCTGTTATATTAAGTGCCTTGTAGAGACATAATTAGAAAGACAAATGTTATTATGTATTATCTATCATTATAGAGACACGCGTGAGTGTGCACTTAGAAGTATGCATTGAGCCGTGGTATAGCGTTTGGGTGGCGAGAGAATGAGTAAACGCTAGAATGCACAAGGCCTCTGGCTCCTAAGCCATTCTGAAGAGACACATAGAAAAGCAGCGCCACAGTTCTGCAAAGAATGTTTTGAGTTACACTTTGAAAGAATGGAATGTGTAAACACTTTCTTGGCAGACAGAGATTCAGTGACTCTGGCCCGAGTAGAGAATGGAGATTGAGGTTTTATCAGCAGGCCCTGGGATGTTCATAGACAGAGGAGAAGGTGGGGGCATGCAGGGTGTGAGTGCTTTGCACAGAGAGAAAAAGGGATTTTTAACTTGGTAAGAGCTGACAGTGAAGGAGAGAAATGGGAGGATGGTGTTTTGTAACGCACACAGGAGAAGGCCATAGAACAAAGACAAGATATGATGTACAATGTCACAGTGACAGAACACACATTGACTGGGAACAGAACAAGACATGCGTAACAGACTTTCCAGATTTAGAAATGCTGGTTTGAGAGAAGAGAGTTTAGACATGTAACCATAGAGAAAAAGTATGTCATTTCACACTATAACTGGGAACCTGAAATGAGCAGTATAAGTTGGTATGAGAGAGAGAGGCGTTTGGGAATGAACGGAAGCAGTGCCATTGAGGGAGACTTTTGGTGTGACATTGGCGGTGGCATTGAGAGGTGGTTTGGCATAAAGGCTTTTGGAGAATCAGCTGACATGCAGCTTGGGGAAGCATTCTGATGAGAGCAGATGAGATCGATCTAGCAGGGAGACTGGCAGATGGTTGGCAGGAAGACCAGACCCCTGAGAAGCCGAGGAGAGAGGCCCTGACTGACTGACTGGCTGGCTGGAAGGGAGCTGGAAAGGAGAGAGATGGGACACATTCAAGAACGGGAAGCTTGAACATGCAGAGGGGAGTATTGCTGAATGATTGAGTATGAGGCCTAATTGATCTGAATAAAACACGTACAATGGGGAATTAGGACAGGCACTCACACAGAGCTTCTGGTTTGATTGAAGGGGAAATCAGACAAGGATTGTCTTAGAGAGAGAGTGTGAAGTGTGGTGTGGATTGGAGAGGAATGCTGAATGCTGACACTTGCCATGTGTATTTTGCTATTAGCATTATAGATCCAGCAGGACTGGATAATTGCTATCAGATTGCTTGCATTAGAAGCCTGTAAGGCTTACATTCATTGTAGTTTACACCGAAGCAAAAGGGGTGCACAAGTATGTTTAGCTAGAAGTGTTTATTATGCCTTGCTGTGTATGAATAAATGCATTCCATTGTTATAATTGAGACTAACTTGTGTGTTTTCTTTGTGCCTTGTTATTGTTATTTCGTCTTGAGTCTATTTTTATGGTTATGGTATTAGGGTATGTTTGTGTGTCCATAGCCTAGTAACTTAGGAGTAACACAGTGTACAATCGTCCTGAGATACATTTGCAGGCGTCCACCTCCCTGAGGTAGTTTTGGAAACTAACAAGTGGTCACCCATGTGGGGCTAGGCCAAAGGTAGATTTGTTTTCAGTCTAACATCTGCACAAGTGCCGATCCATCTCCACAAAACTGCCCATGCCCTTTCAACCCCCTCTCCATCAGATCAAAGACCACCAGTCCTTAATCCTCAAGTCTTTTTCATGTTGATACCCATCTGATCTCCTCATACTGACCATTCCAGAACACCCACCATAGACTTAATCCTGTAGAGTGGTATATTTCCTACAATTCAAACCATGTCTATGAGTGTCATGAGATATGGAGAAACATAAATAGTTGATCAAACCCCCAATGGAAGAAACCTGGGTGCAGGGCCCTAGCATCAAAGAGGATTTGAGTTCAGAAGTCGGAATGGCAATATATTAACCTATGTTTCTCCAAAGTGCTATCATTCATACAAGGATTTTATGGTTGCCATTATTCTCATAGTATCAGTTCCTGTTGTATTAGCTTGGACAATAAGGAATGTTTCATACTTGTCCTGACATTCACCACGGAGATGCGCCCAGCTGACCCACATGCCATCAGACTGAATGGAAGCAGCGTCCAATCGCAGCTTGGCATCCCCTATAGAACAAACTGTGCCACATGGCTCCTCCAATCCGCACCCCAAATTTGTACCCTATTTGATGTCGGATTTGCTGTTGATTTTTACCCTTATAATGTGAAGCCCATGTATTGTTTGGCAGAGTGCTCTCGGGCAGCAGAGTTCTTTGCTTGCTAACTTTATTTTATAAAGTTTGTTATCCTTGCAGTTCATCTCCTGGTCTCATACCCTGACGGGCGTTCTCATTATGATGGTCTATTGGAAAGTTGCGTGTTTTGGGTACCCGCCTTCACCATGTTGGATCAGCGGACACTGGCCAGTGTTCGCGGATAGCACAGTGAGGAAAACATCTGTAAAACACATTTGGAGTTATTTGGTGGCCGAAAGGGGGGCTGGAAATGGTGGAGGAGTGGAATATAGTCGATATGGAGCTTTTTTTATAGGTGTGAAAAGGGCATGCAGGTGCCACCCAGTCCGCGGACAGCACGGTAGTCAGTGGACAACACTGTGAACAAACAATTTGGAAAACACATTTGGGGTTATTTGGTGGCCGAAAGAGGGCTTTGAAAGGGTGGGGGAGTGGAATAAAGATGACATGGAGCTATTTCTCTAGGTGAAAAAAGGGTTTACAGATGTTGCTTTGTCTGTGGTCAATTTTGGTGTCTGCAAACATCATTGGGTGTCAGGGGGTTCCGGGTGAATTTTGTTATTTGAGGATGTATTGTACATACTTGTTATATGGTTTAAGTATATTGTGGTGGATGCAACCAGTGACCAGATTCTTGGGGTTATGCCAAGTTATGGGGTTATGGGTTTAATCACACATTAGAGCAATATATTATAGTAATTATAAGTACTGTAGGGGGAGTATACAGTATTTGTAATATGGTGGAACTATATAATTGAAGTGTATATGGTATTTATGATTGTAGTACAATTGAGGATAGTGCTTATGGATATGTATTTGTTCATACTTGATATGGTTACTTAGTTGCATATAGTAATAAAGCTAGAATCTGTGGTTCTTTTTCTGTTTAAAAAAACAGTACAATTTGCTAAGCAGTATAGTGTAAAAGCTTTAACATAAACATTTACTTGTTTTTACCCTCATCAACAGTACATTCTATGTACTATGTTTTGGTACAACATTAGTGTGTGCCACACTGTTGTTGTTTTATTGCCATGAAATAATCATTGGGTCATTGAAAAAAAATCCATAAAAGGTTACAAAAATATTATAATTATGGGAATGTAAGTGTGATAGTATGTTTGTTTGAAGTGTGCTGTTATTAATGGAATGTCTTTATTTATTTGCTTATTGTGTTTTAACCGAAAAACATCTTTTCACATACACAAACCAAAGAAAACATATATCAACATAATCACATAAAACTTTAGAAAACATATTATTCCATAACGTTATGTTAAATAAATGTCATGTTTTCATCTGTCATTTCACAGGGATACATCCTTTCTGTTGATGATGTTAACTTTATTTATTTATTTATTTTATTTATTAAGAATTTTTATTTCATTGCGCCACAGGCCTCAAGGCGCGCAAACGACAGATAAAGACAGACAGTCAAAACAAAAAGGTCTGAAACGGTGCACAAAGAAAGCTGGGGGACAGAGCTCAGAGATCAAGGAGAAGCAACACCTTAATAGAATAATAAACTTAATCTGGTGAAATATTGAAGAGGAACGTTTTCAAATCCTTCTTGAACTTTGCTGGTGTTTCAACAGCTCTAATACTGTGAGGTAGCACATTCCATGTGCTGGGGCCTTGGACATTAAAGCTGCGCCCACCAGCCTTCACCTGCTTTAACCTAGGTTTAATCAGTCTGAGATGATGTTGCAATATAAGTGGGTGTTTCGGGCCATAGGGATGGAGGTGCACTTTAATATATTCAGGGGTAACATTCACCACACATGTATGTGTTAATGTGAACATTTTGTGGGTGATGCAGTGTTTCACTGGTAACCAGTGCAGGCCCCTTCTGGCTGCAGTGATGTGGGAGCATCTGGCCAGGCCTGCAATGGCTCGTACTGGGCGATTCTGGGTGACCTGTAAAGCAGCAATGACAGAATTAGCACAACCGCAAAGCAAGCTATTACAGTAATCAAGGCAGGTGTTTATGAGAACTGAGGCTAACATCGCCAAGTTCCCTTGTGTGAGGAAGGGTTGGATGTTATGTAAAAGCTTGTTTATCAGACCACATGTTGATCTGACAGAGGCCACATGTTGGTTCACAGAAAGTTCAGCATCGAATACCACGCTATGTGTCTTTACTTTTGTCTTTACCACAATGGATGTATCCATCATTTAAAAGTTTGCAAACTCAGCTGCAAGGGATCTCAGCTTTTGGCTAGAGGCAGCAATGAGCAGCTTGGTTTTACTGGCATTACGAACAAGAGAATTAGCAGCCATCCACAGATGGATGGCCTTTTAGATGGTATTCAGTGTTTCCGAATCCGCAAGATAAGAGCCTGAGTGTTGGATGATGACTTGCGTGTCATCAGCGTAATTAGCCACTAATACACCCAGACTTATGAGCAGGAGCAAAAATACATATAGTCCCTTGCATTGTAGAGGTGGTTAACGTCTCTTGCCGTGACAGTGTGGTACCCTCAGAGCTAAAAACGGCTACATTGATTCCACTCTTGAAGAAACCTTCTCTGGATGCGACGGTACTGGCCAACTGTTCGTCCTATCTCACTGCTTCCATTTTCTGTAAAGTTATTAGAGTCTCTAATTGTCCCACTGCTTCCTTCTTTTTTGGAGTAATCTTCTTACCTTGACCCTTTTCAGTCAGCTTTCCACACTGGCCAGGGTACTGAAAGTGTCCTAATGTCTGTAGTCAATAGTTTCACCATGTTGGCTGATCAGGGCGGTGTGGGAGCCCTGATGCTATTAGATTTGTCAGCAGCATTTGACACTGTTGACCTAGCCTTCCTGCAATCTCACCTACAGAAAGCAGGTCTTGCAGGTCCAGTCCTGGCCTGGTTCTCTTCTTTTCTTACTGATCATGGTCAAGCTGTTTCTCTACCTCCCTATTTTTCATCTGCTTGGATTCTTTCTTGCGGGGTTCCTCTGGGTTCGGCCTTGTCTCCAATGTTGTTTAATATCTACATTCAGCCGCTGATTCACCTCATCTGTTCCTACGATTTTCGGTGCTACTCTTATGCTGATGACACACAGATCCTTGTCCTTTTGGATCAGGAACATGATACTGTATCCACAAAGTTTCGGGACTATCTGTCGGCAGTAGGAAACTAGATGAGTGCAAATTGACTGACGCTGACTGAGGACAAGACGGCAGTCTTGGTAGTGGGTTCTTCTCTGATCACGGTTGAATGGTCAGGTTCTTTCTGGCCTTCAACTTTGGTTGACTCTCCTACTCCGGTGAAGGTGGTTAAGAATATTGGGGTCTTTCTTTCTACTGATCTGTCTATGTCACCGCAGGTTAGTGCTGTTTGTAGGACTGGCCATTTTGTTATTCGTGTTCTTCGCTGTGCCCTTCATTTTTTCCCAGAAATGTTGCGGCCCCTAGTGTTACTCTTGGATTACCAACAGGCTGGACTACTGCAATGTACTCTGTCTACTCTTAGGGTGGTGCACCATCTCCAATCGTTGCAGAATCTAGCAGCAAGGGGGACGACTGCGTCGCCTTATGGTGCTCATATAAGTCCAGTACTTCGGGCACTGCATTGGCCCAAAAGATTCAACTCAAGTCCCTGTGTCTAGTACACTGTGCTTTCTTTAAACAGCGACCTGAATAGCTGCAGTATAAGTTCTCACCATATCTCTCTGGCAGACCCTTGCGGTCAGGAGAAGCTAATCTATTGGCCATCCCAAAGATAATAGGGCTCGCCTTGGTGGGCAAGCGTTTTCCTATGCAGCCAGCTGAGTCTGGAATGAGCTATCTGCAGATCTGAGAGCTGTAGCAGAACATCATAAATTCAGGAAAGCTCTGAAAACATGGTTGTCCTAAGGTCCCTTCAATGGTCCGCATCTCTCCGATATCCTCGCGCCAAGATGCTGTTGGGTGATAGTGCACATAATAAAATGCACTAAATAACATATCACAACAGGGATGTTCTCTTGTGAAACATGGTTGCAGAGAGAGCATGTATGTTTCCATATTTATGAAATCAAGAAGACTTAATTTATAGGGATGTTTTTGGTTTCCAGTATTTACAGAAAGTGCATTAGGAATTCTTGTGGATCTTTCTGTGTGTTTATGGTACATTTTACCATTCCTGCACAGTAGTCCAATTCCTGCCTTCTACCCCAAGAGAAGTGTTGTCAGGAATATTTGTGGCATTTGTATGAAGGACGAGCATTTGCAAACACAAATGGTCCGAGCCGTTTAAGTAAATTTTGTGAACAATTGGTGCCAATTGGAAGACAAGATTGATTGTTACATATTTCAATTTACTCCAGTTGTGTTGCTGTATTTAAATGGACCAGAGACTTATTCCCCTGCATCCTTTGATGGGCCTGCAATTGGTATTTGAGAAGAGATGTTTGTCTTTTTGTCTTCTGATGGATGTGCAGTTCAGTTTGTACTTCTTCAGTTTTGTGGTTGTATTATTTGATGGAAACATGTTTAGCTGTTGTTTCTTTAGGGTATTGATGGGAGACATGTTAAAGGTTCTGTTTGTATTAGTTTTATTTTTAAATGTTTTCTTTTTTGATGTACAGGGTACATATCTAGATGGACGATGTGCAGTGCACTTAGCCTGTTGTATTCTAGGATACAAGGAATGTCAGCATTCACTTTGCATCAAAGTTCTTTAGGAATAGGCCATTGAGTGTACACTGACGTGAATATGCAATGTTACTTATACCTTCTTTAAAGACTGTGCTGTCAATGTCAATCAAAGCATGATCTAAGGTTAGACCTTGCGATTTGTGAATAGTGACAGCAGATGCAAGAGATAGAGAGAATTGCCATCTGTGTATGTTTATGTCTTTGAAAAGAAGAAACATGCTATTGTTTGTCCACTTTTTTTTACTTCTGCAAGTTTGTCAACGTGGATGCTGGAAAACTGAAAGTGGCTATGTGTATATGTTTGGAAGCCAACAACTGTACCAATGTCTCCATTGACTAAATCTACTTCTACATCAAGGTTATGTTTTAGAATTATTCAGGATAACAGGTACAGGTAAGTTACATAGAGGGAGAAAATCCATTAGCCACTTACTCTGGGCCAGGCTCTCTTCAACTCACTTACACAGAATCTCCAGGAGCATTCACACCACAACATTCCACAGGCATACATTCCACAGGGCATTCTATCAAGCAATCATTCATGCAGGACCAAGGCAGGGAAACACAAGACATAACACATATCACTCCTCAACAGAAACCAAGGAACAAGGTACGGAAAGAGCATGTAAGAGCATAAAGGAAAAAAACAAGATGATGCAACCAAGGCATAAAAACCAACAACACTCGACACTCTGGCCACAATCAACCTCCAACTCCAAACTCCAAACCAATCCCCATTCACTCCATTCCAAAGAACAGAGAGCCACACTCCCACCTATCAAGTCCTTTCAACGACATACTATGAAGATAAGCAATCCTACAATACACTGCAAGTCTGTCACAGGCCGACAACAGACACACAAACAAAGGAAACAGCCCTAAACAACAATACTGCAACACAAAGCCATCACATTCTCAAACCAGTACCTACAAGCATCTGACAACCAACACTGAAGAACAGCTCAGCCTTCAACTACCACCACCAAACAAAAAAACTAAGCACAGGACAAGGGCACCCACCTCAGTGCACAAACACATGAAGATGACCACCCCCTCAAGTAACCGGTATCCATCTCCCAAGGCACAGGTAAGAAAATCCTCCATGTGTGGGTGTCCAACAGCCCGGTCGGCCTGTGGCCGGGTCATACTCTCTAGCAGGCACTGCACTGCGAACACACAGGTTAAATTGTCTTGTTGAATTGACTACAGCTTGCAAGGGTTGGCATTAAGGACATGCATGTTTTATTTTGTTGAGTTAATTGTTTCATGACATCAGCATTAGATTTGTTTTGCCCATATAGTTTATGGATTAGTTTACTATTTAAGATGGATATTGCATCTTTAGTAAGCAGACCAGTTCTAATGCTTTCTAAAATGTTAACATAGGTGGGATCTGCAGACTGACGCATTTTTTTAGTTAATTCTCTGCAGTAAAAACATTGCCAGGGTTGACATTTCCAATGCTGCTGGCATAGTTTGTGTCCTCATGTTTTGAAAATAGGATGAACTTGTACTGGTGTTAACTTTAGGTGGTATCCGTAAACAATACAGTGTTTTCCTCCAAACATTTGTTCGTAGTCCGTTTATAAGACTTCTTGCATTCTCAGGTGAATTAAAGCCAACACGAGGTTGAAAACTATGCTTACTTCATCTATCATGAGCACTTTCAATTGTTTTATAATTCTGCATACTACAGTAGCAGCTTCTGCTGATAATTTGTAGTATTCTAATTTGTTTTGGTGTTCTACTGGGAGGAGCAGTAGTCGGTGTAAAGTTACACCTCCTAAATTGTAGGCAGCTAAAGCTGTGGGAGCTGTTACAACAGCTGAAAGGTTATGTTTGTTAAGTTTTGAAGACATTTGCTGGTTATTTTAACTAAGAACATTTTACCAGAACCAGCTTCACCACTTACATTTAATAGTAGAGGATTATCATGTATACGGCTACACATTTTAGTTTTATGTTTAAAACCAAGTTCAATTTCTTCAGTGACTTCTAGATACATGGTGAGTTGTTCATCATTTAGGTACGATTTGAGCACTGACAAGTCCTCTTCAGATTGTTTAGATTGATACATGGTATTTTCTACCTCAGTCATGGCTATTTCAGTTTCATTTATAATGAGTGGTTCTCCAAGTGGTTCCTGGCTTCTTGTAAACACAGACACTGCTGCCACTGAAGTAATTTGGTTCTGGCACCCGGCAATGGGGACCTACTGGGATATTACATCCCGGGGGTCCTGGTAATTCCCTTTTGCCGGGTGCCGGAAAATATTACTCCCCATTCCAATTGGAGTCCCAGTGGACTCAATGGGAATGGGGAGGACGGATGCACCGGCACCATTCATGAATGGTGCTGGTGTATCCATCAAGGTCAGACCACGGAGTGTGCCGGTCTGGTAACAGCAGTGCCAGTAGCTTACCGTCACCATTGTTACCAGACCAGCACACTCGTAATGAGGCCCATAGTCTACTAATGATTCTTCTTGTTTTCTCCAAGGTTTAAAAAGTTGCAGTAGGGCCAATGGACATCATTTAGGGGTCACCAGAGGTCTCCATTGTTACCCCTGTGGTCTCCCTTGCTACCCCTAAAAAAGAACTTTACAAAAAGTGTTCTTTTTTTTCTTTTTTACAATTTGAAGCTCCTGGTCTATGCCATGTGGCTATTTGAACTATTTGTCTTTCTGGAATTCCATACCATAATTGCTAGACCCATTAATGGTTTATTTCAGGCACACTTCAGGGGGTGACTGATTTAGTCTGTTCTTAAACACCTCAAATTCACAATGCAGACAAAGGCCTCCGAAAATCATTTAGAGTATAATAAGCATCCATTTCGCACTATATATTTTGTTTTTCGCAAGTTGCAGTTACAGCATTTTTTTCTGCCGATACATATGGTGATCCGTTCTTGTATGAAATGTATATTACGTTACAGTAATATTGTAACCATATTTTTCATAGTGTACTTAGAAACAATGCTATGTGATCCCACTTCCTGTTTTGTCAAGGGTAAACAGTCATGTTCCATCACTTTCCGTGATGTCAATTCAGGGTGGAGTCAAATGGCATCACGTCCTATGATGTCATCAGCGTTCAAGGGTCATTTGATGTCACTTCTGCTACCCCTGGCATTTTGTTGAAATGACGCCCCTGATAGGGCCATGTAATAAAGTGCTCTATGTTCCAAAGATTTGAATGATAACTTTATATCATTAATTAGTCTGGGTTCTGTACGTTTCACTAGGCTTCCTTCACAAATTGAGACTGAATATTTGCCAGTGTTCTCATCTGGTGTGAGATTGTTTTTGTAGAAGTAGTTTTGGGCAGGCGTACAGGCACATGTTTTCCAAAGCAGTATGTATGTTGGGGTGTATATGTCAATTAAATAGTTTTGTAAAATGTCCTGGCTGTTAGAATAATTTTTGGTTATTGTTTCTCTTGGTAGGCTTTTAGTACTCTTTTTTGGGGATATGGCTGGACCATGGTTAAGCCAGAGTGTGTGTTTAGAATTGCCATATATCGGCAATAAACGACCTGCAGCTTCATAACAGCCGCATTCTCCATGGTACAACATTTTTATACCGAAGCTGTACAATTTTTGGGCGATTTTTATTTTGTCAGCTGATATGTCATCCCACAGGTCTTTTATTTCTGTTTTCTCAGTTTTTGTGAAATATTGTCTGCAATATATTGTATGGCTATGTTTGCATTGTAATCATGTACTTGGATGCTTTTGTACTTGGATGCTTCATCCCTTTTAATGTTGAATGTGTTTTTAGGGGATTTGCCTTTTGCACATTGTCTAACAGAAGACATCAAGCAATTTACTTGCCCTTTTTTGCAAACTGGTCCATTTACCTTCGTTTTTATAGCTATGTCTGCAGTATTTGCCACACTTATGTTTTTGGAAGCATAAGATTTGTGAACGTAGGTCACTATGTTTGGTTTCTGAATGGGTGTCGTAAGTAATGTATTTTTGAATAAACTGTAAAACAGTGGCCTAACTGTCATGGCCAAATTTGGGATCATCTTTTATCCACAAAAGCATGTGGGTGTATGCTGCTCCTCTGGATTGATATTCTTTTCTCCAAAAGAAGTGTTGCACTACTCCAAGTGTAGGGCTAGTTTAATTGCAGTGAAGCGATGGTGAAAGTACCTTGATACATTGACAGGGTCAAGAGAACAGAGTTCTCCTTGTGTTTTTATATTTATTCCATCTTTATTTTGGTTTGCAGTGCATAAGAAGACATGCAAGTCATCCCATGCATACTCTGCAAAACCTAAAGTAACAGACCCTGTGGCCGGGCCTAGGTTCTTTACCATACAATGTACATCATCGTAAGGTCGGAACCAGTGTTCTTTTGCACCTCACATGTTTGCCAAGAGATTTTCGTGATACTTGACTGCAAAACTTCATCTTTGTATTTTATGTTTTGAAGAAGTTGGTTAGCAGATCTATTTAAAAAAATTAGAGTTTGTTTTTAATGTGTGTGCAACTCCATAATAAAGAGTTACTAGTTCACTGTGGAAAATGTGTTATACATTTTGTCTGAATATGCATGTGAGGTCTAACGAATACATATGTAAAGAGTGAAATTCTGATGCGCTGATGCGCTGATGCACTGATTTGTGTGGATCTTTCATCATATATTCCTCCTTTTACTGTAGGAAAGAGGAGAGGTACACAACCTGCTTCTACTTTTTATCCCATGTGCTCATTGGGCATCCTTTGGCTTTTTGCATATGATATGTTTCTAATGCATCTTCAATGGTGTCTTTAGAGTATAGAGGGGGATTTGTATACTGGTCTGAAATGTTGGCTGAAGTAACCAGATCTACATTTTCAAATTGGACAGTTTCTGGTGAATCTTTAATTATTTAGGTGGTTTCTCTTGAGTTTTCGTCTATGTTTATAACTTTGTATTGTTCATTGTTTTCTTTCAGATATTTTAGGCTTGTTTAACTTTGTTTAAATCGACTAGTTGTTGGCAATTTTGTTGCGCCTTTGTTGGTACACCATTAACTAGTGCAATCAAATATTGATCTACTGGCCATTGCACTCCTAGAGCTTCTACATTTTCTTTAAGATATAATGGCAAATATACCACTTTGCCATGCATGCCTTTCAATAATTCAGATCGAGGCAATTTGGCTGTTTTTGGTTGAAGGTGTATTGTTGCTTGAAATGGGTGTATTGTTTATTTGTGATAGCACATGATGGCATTTGGTTATTATCAAGCTTTGTATTGTGCTCTATTTCTCAAAGGAGTTCTTTGGTTGTTCCATGAGAGAATGGTATTTACATTTTGCAATTCGAGAGCAGGACATTTTGCATAATATAGTTTATGCACAAGATTCCGTATAGCGGAATGGTGTGTTGCTAACATTTTGATGTGGTGGAAGGTGCTTTTGCAAGCAGTTCCTGAAATGCATGCAAGTGAATGTCCTGCACAATGGACATGCCTCCATGGTTTGTAAAGTTTTCATTTAGTTTTGTCTTTTAGTTTCACATAGTGATTTAGGAATTGTAAAGATTTAAAGGATTTTTGGAGAACATTACACATTGAGCTACATATCCATTTATACACTGGCCTTTTTTTTTGGGCGAAAGGAATATTTGGTTGAAAGTTTGTTGGGGTTGTTTTTTCTATAAGGTTTTCTTTTGCCATAATCGTGTCTACTACCATTTCATGAAGGGCAAAATGTGCTCAGTGGGACTCCCACTGAGCTTCGGAGACACCCATTGTGTAGTAAATACTACTGCTACATTAAATGTGTTTTTTATTTTTTCAAAGTTATAGTTCAACCATTAAAGATGTTAAAAAAACGTAAGTCCAAAGTTCTTTGTGCAAATAATATCTTGTATTCTTTATTGTGGCAGAGGCTCAAGCCGATGCATTTTGAACATTATGTCCATCTTCAGGGCATGCTCTAAAATAAATCAACAAACATGACATTATTATGACGCCCGGTATACATTCATTATTCCCCAAAAAATCCAACGTATCTGCATTTCAATAATTTGTGGGCAACTTGCATACCTGTTCCAATAGAATCTGTGTGCAATGACTTCTTTAGTCCCATAACAGTTTCAATCAAACACCAAATTGTGTCTTGGTTGTTTGGCTAGCACTTCACGTACTTCACTTCACATATGCTTATTGATGACAATTCCTTTCATTCTCACTCAAAGTTTGAACAATCAACTGAAAAACATTAATAAAAGAATACCTCTCATGTAAAATGCATTTTTTTGAAAAAGACAGGAAATACATCTTCTCAAATAGAATCAGCTATTAAATCATGGTCCTGATAAGGTGTACCTTAATGTGGTTGAGCCGTGATAAACTTCTACGGGTTGAATACATGCGCATGGCAAACCTACGGGTTCGTCTGCACACTGCAGCTTTGATTGCAGATTGTGTCTGGAAATCTGTAAACAGTATGAGGTGTATAAATTAGGGAAATACCCTTGGTCTATCATAAGTGAGCATCCATCATTCGTTTAAATAATTGCTTACTTAGAATGTTGGAAATTGTGTTGTTTGCGAGCTGCACCTTCATGAGTATCGGTGTCTGTGTTGCTACTGGTAACAGGATGCTGATGCAGTCTATTTCCTGTTTAGAGCCACACGCCATCACGTCTTGCTACCATTTCATACCCTCCGCCATTACTGTGTATGGCAATTGGGTTGCAGTTTGTGTGAATCCATTCACCTTCACAGATGTTTAGAAGTACATTTTGTAATGTTTTGATTAATTTAGCTAGTGGTTTAATTCTGTTTAAAATCAATATAAACAACTTTCTCTTCAGTAGAAATGTGCTGTCAATTAGAGCTTCGAGGAGTGGTCTTCTGCAGTAATTTTTAGTGCTGCTACGTTAACTTTGGTAGATATAGTGTTAGGTTAATTGGTAGGTATGCTTTTGTTCTTTACATCTTTTTTACTTTTAGTTGTTAGAAGAGGGGCCTTGCTTTCTTTAGTAGTCACTGGTTTAGTTTTGTTGAGTGAGGTGACAAGCTGTTTTGTTTTAATGCTTTCTATACATTGTTTTAGAGGCGGATGACTATATAGCTCACTTTTATTCTTATCTGCTCAATTTATTCTTTGTTTTATACAGTGATGCTATTTAGTAGGTATTCTGCTCTGTCTGTTGGGAAAACAGTTTGGGTTTGAAAGTTGTGGAATGTATGTGCATGTATTGTGGATGGGAGTGTGGGTGTGATTGTAAATATGAATAGAGTGCTGTGTTATTGCTTAGCGGGATGATAGGAGTAGTTGGGAAGATTGTAAGAGTTAGAGTGTGTACAGGTGCAATTGACTTCGGTTAGTGAGTAATGGAGTGGTGGTGTGTTTGAATAAGTAGGGATATTATAAGGTTTGGGTGAAACTATGGTTGTTGTAATGGCGGTGTTTAGATGGGAATAGAAAGAGTGTGAGTGTGGCAATATAATGAGTAATAGTGTTAATATATATTGTACAATTGTATAATATATAGTGAAAGTACATTGTTACAATATACAATATACATGCTATATGTAGGTACTTACTTTGAAGCATGTGAAGAGTATTATTCTTTCTGTAGCTGTCTTCAGCAATCTTCTTTTTTCCTGTTATTGTAAAAGAAAGTTAGTGGGTATATGTGGTAATGGTGAAGTACTTTCAGTAAGCAAGGCTGGTTTTTATGAAGGTAGGTGGAGTTGTTGGGGAAAAAGAGTTTATAAAGTTGTGTTACGTGTGATGCATACTAGTGTGTTAGCTATGTTGTTAAAACAAGTAGAGTATGAGGAGGGCCGTTTGGCACATTAGAAGAAACAGGGTAAACATGGGTATGAGAAAAAGGTTAAAAGGTTATTGTTATGCTGCTGATTTTAATAGAAGAAGTTCTGTGTTTGTGTGTAATGAATTTCTAATTTGTTACAGTGTTTTTTAAAGAATATTGAAGTATGGCCTAGTGTAATGCAATGGTGGATTGTTGTTGCACCTGTGTTCAGTGTTTTATAGTAAAGGATTGGAAAGAAGAGAACTTTATATGTAAGGTGGAATGTATATAGATACTTTGGTGGTATACACATATGTGTGAGCAGGTGGAGAATGGTGGCAGTGTAAGGAATGCAATGAGTGAGGTTGGAAAGTGTGACATTTATATGGAATGAAACATGGAAAATGATGACCCTTTAAAAATGTTTCATTTTGAGAGCATTTTCATGTAAAATAACAAGATGCAGACTTACATTTATAGCAGCACTCTGTGCAACTTTTTTGTAGAAGAAAAGAAAAGCAGACGTAACAGATTTGCAGCACATTTTTAAGTGGCAGTTGGTGTGCGGATGTTTAATATGTTGGTAATGCAGAACATCAGGTTAACGTCTAGATATGTAGCACACGTTGAATTTTCATATTCTGTCAGTGAACACAACGTCCTAGCCTAGATGTCAGTGAACAAAAACAAATGGCCCACATATGTGATGTCATCAGTAATGTCATCAATGACATTTGTGATGCCATCTTTGATGTCCTGGCTGTTAGTCTTAGCAGTACCGATAGTGGTGTGAGTTATGGTTGCTTAGCTTACTATAACTGGAGAATATCTGATGGTTTTCAGGTTTATCTTGTAACCATAGCGTCCCCTTAAAACACTTTTTTCATTGAATTTGATAGGTTTTTATTAGTGCAACTCAATCATAATGTCTCTTTAACATCATTTTTTCAGAGAATTGTATGGCAGCGATAGCTACCCTATTGTTAAGGTGAGCCGGACTTCCATAGGAACCCTTAAAATTCTAACAGTAACAGATTTGACCGAAATTCTGTAAGTGATTAGGGAGTTGTGGGCCCCTCCAGACTGCAAAGTTTTGTAAAGATATGTTAGAAAAATAAGAAAGTTATAAAGAAGACAGTAAAACATTTTTTTCCAAAGTTGCAGCCTACTTCCCATTCATTTTCCCGCAGACAAAGAAGGTCTGTTTTTGCCAAAGCGCATGGCCCAACCGCTGGAAGGATTTGGACCAGGTCCAAAACAATTTGAGTACAAAGAGTTAACTTGTGATCCATGCTTGATTTGGGGTTATTCTGTGCAGTAGTGATTTAAATATTTGACGTAGAACAAGGTGCCCTCATATCAAACATAGGTAGCTAAATATCAGGGATTTCCCCAAAACTGTGTATTTTTAGAAATGAAACAGCCGCCATCGCGCTTTTCTCTCAATTTGAGAAATATTCAAGGTTATTGCTGAGAATATGGGAAAAAATAACACAGGAAAAAGCCATTTGCAGGTCAAAAAAATGTAAATTGCGATTCAGGCTAGAGGTGGGAGTGTGGCTAGAAGGCACCAAGTGAAATTTGGTATTTGGAGCAGATCTAGGAATTGAAGTTGTAACACAAAGCTTTCTGTAGCCTCAGCTATAGCCACAAATAGCCACAATCTCAAAGCAAACTGCATCACAGAAACAGCCTGTGTTGTGGGGGAAAGGAGAGGGCAAGAGAGGTGAGAATGCCATCTGTGGAGTGGAGGGAGCCGCCAAAGATGATGGGGGCACTTGGAGAGGGCCAGAGGGGCAGGAAAGCATTTCCTTTTTGGCCGTGTTTACAGTATTTGCAGCTACATTCGAGTCTATAAAGGACTACGGATAGCCAGCGGTATATGTAGATCAGTACTCGTGTTTAGATTTTTTTTTAAATATATTTTTACAGCCATAGTGATGTTGTGTCATGATTCCTGCCCCTCATGTCCCCAGCCCTCCAAGATTTCAGGCTGGAGCCAGGCCACAATCACCTACATGGCCCTCAACGGCCTCTCCATCCCTCCAAAGACCCACTTGGAGTCAGACTTGGCGCTTGTGGCACTAGACTCACTCACTCCCATAGGATAACATTGGGGATTGGCCTTGTAGTGCATTGATGGGGACAAGATGGATGCCCCCACATATTTCGGTTCCCAGAACTGCATGTGCAGTCTAGTCTTTTGGGTGTGGTTCAGCCCAGAGACACCTGGGATACCCAGAGACTATTTAAGCCACACCCAGGCTGAGAAACATGCTTTGGTTTTCTGCACCTGCAGCGTGACACTCACCGTGTTCGGATCGGTCTCCAGTTTGCCTGCATCTTTCTTCTGTGCTCAGTTCCTGCAAGAACAAGAACACCGTTAGGAACAGCCTTACCCTGCGGCACTTCTGCCCATCATTCATCGCTCCTTCTGTTCTGCGGGCATCTTCAGAGGTGTCTTTCCCATCCCGGCACGCTGCTTCCTAAGGAAAAGGGAAAAGAACAGAAAAAAGGCATTAGTAAACATTCTGCAAATCTTCGCTTATTTTTAAATACTGTACGAGCTTCAAACACTTACCAGAATCCCAGCCACTCTGGCGGAACTCTGTCTCCGGTATTTCTCATTCATCTGCAAGAGAGTGAGACACTCCAGGTTAGCGTGCAGTCATCTAGAGGCGCTGCATACCATGCTTACCAACCGCATTTGTTCTTCATAACCGGCATCCACGCTGAAAACGTTGCAGCACCTAAATGACACAGAAAAAGAACCCAGTTCAACACAAATATGAAAGGGGTGCATCGCGCATCGCGCTCTCACTCACCTTCAGCGCTACTCATCTCAGCAGCACGCTGACATCCCCGGATGCCGGCCATCATCTAAGGAAGGAAAGGAACGAAGTTAGAAAACTGTTCAAAAGACTCATTATACTTACCTGTCGGACTCTTGCCAGTGAAGTAACTAGGCAGCAATGGGCCCGCATCAATCAACGTGCCCCTGCGCTGAAAGCAGGATGGAGAGCACACTATCCAAAAAAAACAAGGTGAGCTGTGGATCAAAGGGAAGGGTTGGACCCCGGGGAAGAAGGTGTTCAAGCACACAGAGACAACAGGGAGTTAAACTCTGCCAATTCTGTGTTTCAGGCCCAGTCTCCAGTCGAATAGCCCAGGGAAGGGTTCGAGGTCGTAAGAGGTCAGAACAGGCTGAGTGACATCCCATGGATACCAGGTGAGTGTTACAGAATGCAAAGCCTCACATCAAAATCCACCTGGGCGTCATTGAAACGTCAGAAACCAACCAGTTAGACCACATGTTGGGGCAGCTACGTTCCAAAGTACATGCAGCCAGGCAGGAGACCAACACCCTGAGGAGAGAGCTGACAGTAGCCAAAGAACGCACTGATGATTTAAGCCGACAACTTCTCCAGTCACAAGCAGGGCATGCACCATTTCCGGGAAGCGTGCCCTCGATGCCAGCGCCATCGGCCAATCCCGTTCAGATAACCCTTCCTGGGGCAGTTTCCTTGGCCCCACCCGAACGATTTACGAGGGACCCCAAGAGGATTGCAATGTTCATGAACCAGTGCCACCTGCACATCCTTTGTAGACCAGGGGCCTTTCCGAATGACCAATCACGGGTCGCTTTTGTGCTATCCTACTGAGTGGTAGTGCCGCGGACTGATATGTACCCTTTGTGGCCCAAGACGATCCTTTGCTGCATGACTTCAGGAGCTTTCAGCAGGAGATGGAAAAGCTGGTTGTCCGTCATACTCATGGGCAGGCATTAGACAACGAACTTCTGTCCCTACGCCAAGGGAATCAAGACCTATTAACATACATAGCCACATTCAATAGACTCGTAGTTGAAGCAGAATGGCCATTGGAGAAGAGAACCATGTTATTTCATCAGGGATTGTGGGGGGAGCTCAAGGATGTTCTCACACAAGTAGTGAACCCCCCCGAAAGACTGCTCAGAATTCATTGACCTTGTTTTTCAACTGGATCATAGGTTGCAGGACCGAAGAGCAGATCGAACCAGACTGGACCCTCGCCCTATGTATGTGTGTTCAAAGGACAATACTGCCCGAACAACGGAAGGTTCAGGAGAACCAATGCAAATCGGGGGGGTCAGATCCCCCTTGACTAAAGCGGAAAGGGATAAAAGGAGACAGCAGCAGTTATGTCTGCACTGTGGAAGTTCAGGTCATTTCCTTAAAGAGTGCCCTGTGAAGCCACCGAGGAGGACGGTAGGTGCCATGGACAAGGAAGAGACCATCAAGGAATCGGAAAACTCCCCAGCCCGGCAAGTGTAGGGGTCCACTTGTCAAGCGAAGAAACTGAACTACAGACCTCCCATTTTGCACCTGTGGTCTTAATCAATCACCAACAACCATCTCAGAAGCACACAGTATAGACAGTGGAGGCGTTGGGAATTACATCGACCAGGATCTTGCGGCAAAGATGGTGCTTCCGTTACGCCCTAAATCAACCACCGACACTGTTACCACTGTTGACGGCACAGAAATAGCTTCTGGTCCAGTATCCCAATGCACTGCAGCTTTAACACTTCTGTGCCAGGATGGACACCAAGAATCTATCGTTTTCGACCTCCTTAAGGCACCACAGTTCCGGCTGATTTTGGGAATGTCGTGGTTGGCAGCTCACAATCCTCGAAATGATTGGCAAGCAAAAGAATTGACCTTTCCCGAGACTTGCGCCCACACATGTTATCGCCAAGAGAAACAACCAATAGGCACCAGAACCTCCACGCTTGTGACTGTGGCAATCGGCACCCGACCAAGTGAATACCAGGACTTTTAAGATGTCTTTCATAAAGAACAGGCTAATAGCCTGCAACCGCATAGAGCATACGATTGCCAAATCGACCTGATACCCGGCGCACAAATCCCTTGTTGGCGAATTTACGCACTCACAGAACCAGAAAACCAGCACTTGAAGGCCTATCTTGACCAATACCTGGCCAACGGGTTCATCCGTCCCTCAAAGTCTTGAGCAGCCAGTCCTCTATTCTTTGTACTGAAAAAGGAGGGTGACTTGAGAACGTGCATCGACTATCGCGCACTGAACCAGATTACCGTAAAAAATTGCTACCCCCTGCCACTGATCCCTGAATTGCTTGATCAAGTCAAAGATGCCCAAATCTACACAAAACTAGACCTGAGCGGGGGGCATATCACCTTGTTCACGTGAAACAGAGTGACAAATGGAAAACCACTTTTCGCACAAAATACGCTTGTACGAATATCAAGAAATGCCCTTTGGCCTTTGCAACGCTCCTGCTGCATTTCAATTCTTCATGAACAATGTCCTACGGGAATTGATTGATGTCTGTGCTCTATTGTACATCGACGATATCCTAGTATATTCCGCATCAAAGCAGGACCACGTTAAACACGTCCGATCAGTATTGGAGAAACTCTGTCAACACCAGCTCTACGCTAAGCTCGAAAAGTGCTCATTCCTGGTCCCCGAGGTGGAATTCCTGGGCTTTATTCTCAGCCCGAATAGAATCCGAATGGATGTACACAAGGTAGATGCTATCCTGAACTGGCCATCCGCAAATTCATTCAAGGGGGTTCAAAGTATGCTGGGTTTTGCAAACTTCTACTGCCGGTTCATCCCAGGATTTTCGCAAATCGTGCATCCCATCATGTCATTACTAAGGAAAAGCAACAAAAATTTCCAGTGGACAACAGAAGCCGAGGAGGCTTTCCATGAACTCAAAGCAAGATTCACATCTGCCCCAATCTTACGCCACCCTCGCCCTGATCTCCCATACCTGGTGGAAACGGACGCCTCAAGCATGGCTATAGGAGCCGTCCTCTCACAAAAGGACCCCGAAATGGGCCAGTTACACATACGGGCATAAATTCACACCCCCTGAACTCAATTACGCTATCACAGACAAAGAACTCCTGGCCATTAAGTCAGCCTTTAAGGCATGGTGGCACTACCTCTTGGGCGCCAGACACACAATCGCATTAATAACTGACCACCGGAACTTCCAGTCCCTAAAAACGGCAAAGGCCCAATCCTCACGACAACTACGTTGGGCTCTGTTTTTTTGCTGAATATGACTATGTGATTACATTTTGACCAGGGGTGAAAAACGGGAAGGCCGATGCCCTTTCCCGTGGGGGTGGAAGAGCAAGGGTATCAGATCCCTGACCCAATAGCAATCATCCTGAGAGACAAGCTCCTAGGAATCACAGCAACCATAACTCAGAAAGAATTACATGAAGAAATCCAAAACCTGATGAGTCCGGAGCAATTACAAGCGTGGAGTGCACAAGGAGAACATTACATGAAAAAAGATCAGTTGCCCTACTTCAGGAATCGTTTATTCTTACCAAACCAAGAACTACGAGAACAAGTCATGTCCGGTTATCATGATTCCATGATCTAGGGCCACCCTGGAATCGCTAAAACCCTAGCCAAGGTAAAACGAAATTATTGGTGGCCAACGTGGCATAAAGACATTATCCAATTCATCCTATCTTGTGGAGTGTGTGCTCAAAACAAGTCATCCAAGCAGAAACCGGCTGGGCTATTACAACCATTGGAAATCCCACCAGCACCCTGGCAAACGTTGTCCCTCGATTGTATTACTGACTTACCACCCAGTCAAGGGTTTAACACTATTCTTGTGGTCATGGACCTATTTTCAAAAATGGCACATTTCATTCCTCTTAAGGGGCTCCCAAATGCTTCCACTCTGGCAAAGGTATTTCTTGAAGGCATCGTACGGCTCCATGGGTATACTTCAGTTTTGGTCTCAGACCGAGGTACTCAATTTGTATATAACTTCTGGAGAACATGCTGCTCTATGGCCCAGATCGACATCTGGCTATCCAACAGTCACCATCCCCAAACGGATGGTCAAACTGAGAGGACAAATCAGATGCTCGAGCAGTATCTGCGTTGCATGTTACACCAAGCTGAAGGAAGCTGGTTCAACCTATTATGGATAGCTGAATATGCTTATAATAATTCCCTACATACCAGCACTTTTATACCATGTATGGCAAGCATCCAAGAACTTCTGAGTTGGACGTTCCTTCAACCCTGGAAATGCCAGCAGTCAAAACCTTACACACGACCATTTCTCAAACCTTTAAAAGGGCAGCTAAACACCTAATTCAAGCTAAGAATCGCCAAAAAAAGTTTGCTGATCAACACCGATCAAAGGCCCCCAACTACCAAGTGGGAGACAAAGTCTGGCTGGCGTCTAAACTCGTGTCCATTAAAGCAACCCAAACTTTCCATCACGATACCTGGGTCCATTCACCATCACCTCCGTGATAAATCCTGTGGCGGTCAGACTAGCTTTGCCATCAAACATGCAGATTCATCCTGTGTTCAACGTGTCTCTCCTTAAACCTGTTCAACCTGGGACCCGGGTAGCAACACCACCGCAGCCAGTAGTAGTCACAGGGGAGCCCGATTTCGAAGTCAAGGACATCCTAGATTCAAAGTACATCAGATCCAAATTACACTACTTAGTAGACTGGAAGGGGTATGGTTTGTTTGTTTGTTTGTTAATATATTTGGTATTGCGCCCCACACCCATTAGGTAGCTGGGCGCAGTGGAGGTCAAGACAACTTAAGCTTGGTTACATAATGCATACACAGAAGCATATAATATACAAGACAGTTTGAAAAAATAGGCAGCCAGGATGGTTACAGTGGCATACAGGAGGAAGCAAGTTAAGAGACATGCAGCAAAGACAGGAGTGCAAGGTCCCGAGAAGGTAAGCTAACAGTCATTAATTTGTAGCCATTTCATTTCATTGAGTCTAAATTTAGGGTATGGTTGTTCCTTTCTGAGGTCATGCGGTAGTGCATTCCAAGTTTGTGCTGCAATAACTGGGAAGCTAGATCCTCCAGCTGTGGCCCGTTTAAATCTAGGAGTTTCCAGGGTATGGGCATTTGTAGTTCCCGTTGGGCATGTGGACGATCTTCTAATTATCCTTTCAGCAAGGTAGGGTGGGGCCAAGTTGTTTAAGCATTTGGAGGCAAGGAAGTGTCCTGTCAGACATTTTTAGCCAATGAACCTCACTTTTAGCATCAGGGATGTGTTCTCTCCTAGGGATATTCAAGGCTGCCTTTAGGGCTTTATTTTGCATTCTTTGTATTTTGTCGAGGATATTTTTGTTGGCACCTGAGTAGAGAGCGTTACAGTAGTCTAATCTCGACATAACAAGGGCATTGGCGAGGGTGATGCAGCTCGTGGTGGAGAGGTATGGTCTGCAAGCTCGGATAAGCTTACAGGTATAAGCTGTGGAGGATGTTAGTGAGTTGACTTGTTTCTTAAGCGAAAGGGTGGCATCAAGCTAGAAGCCTAGTGTTTTGACCACTGGCATCACCTTGATGAGATTGTTGTCGATATTGAAGGCGGTATTGTTAGGGCTAGGTTTTTTTTATGGTAGATTCAGAGCCTAGGATTAGTATTGTCATTCAGGCAGAGGCCATGAGATGCCATCCATGCCTAAATGAGGAGGTATACTCTGTTTACTAAGGCTGTGTCCTCCCAAAAGTTGCCCGAAAGGGGAATGAGGATCTGGGTTACATCTGCATAATTTGTGTAGGTGATACCCAGTCTGTCCAATTTGTCGAACAAAGGCTTACTAAAGATGTTATACACTGGGTGAGACACAGGATACTTGGGGTACTCCACAGGAGATTTGAGTTGGGTCAGCAGCCGTTAGTGGGGAAAAGACTTGCATTGTCCTGTTGGCCAGGAAAGATTGGACCCAGGCTATGGCTTCCCCTGATAAGTGCGCCGCCGACCTAAGATGGCTACATAAGACTGCATGATCTACTAGGTTGAACGCTGCAGAGAGGTCCAGGAGAAGTAGCATAGCTGTTTGTCCCTAGTCCTTCAACTCGTCAATTGAGTCTTAAGGTCTAGCAAGGCAGTTTCCATACCATGGAGTGGGCGGAAGCCAGACTGTCGTGATCCTAGTAGGTGATTAACTTCTAGGTATTCCTGAATTTTAATATATGCTACTCTATCAATAATTCTAAGTAGAAAGGGGACAGTGGTAATTGGTCTATAGTTGGTAGGGATGGTAGGGTCTAGTGTTTGTTTAATAAGCAGGGAGAGGACCCAGGATTCTTTGAGGTTATTAGGTACTGTATTGGTTTTAAAGAAAGCGTTTATATGCTTGGAGATAAATTGGGCAAGGTCTCTGTTCGCATCCTTTATGATTTGTGCTGGGCAACTGTCGCCCTTGCAGTTAGATGGTTTTAAAGAGAGAATGATTTTTTCCTTGTCAGGAATAGAGATTTCTTTAAAGGTAAATGGTGTAGTTGTGTTACACTCTGTGTCAGGGAGAGGTTAATGCTCAGAGGGAGGCAGAGAGGCTTTTTTGATTGCTATTTTTTGTTGGAGTGTAGAGATTTTGTTTAGGAGGGCTTTTTGAATTGCAGTGCACCACGACCTGTCCTTTGGCACAGTGTCTGCCGGTGGAATTGGGGCTTCCATTTCACGTAGGATGGAGAACAGTTCCTTAGTATTGGAGCTAGCTTTTGCAATTCTATCATTGAATATATTTATTTTTTGTGTTTGTTATTTCTTTTTTGTAATACTTGGAGAGT
Source organism: Ambystoma mexicanum (assembly GCF_040938575.1). Classification (NCBI taxonomy): domain Eukaryota; kingdom Metazoa; phylum Chordata; class Amphibia; order Caudata; family Ambystomatidae; genus Ambystoma; species Ambystoma mexicanum. The sequence continues at coordinate 235,464,420 of NC_090930.1, read as the reverse complement.
TCTGTTAATTTACCCTTATTGACAGTAGTCGGTGAGTGGCGCCAGATCGTTTGCAATGTTCTTTTCTGTAATCTTAGCTCTTTAAGTTGAGGTGTGAATCATGCGTTGAGATGGGATTTTTGTCTGGCTTTGCGCATTTTTAGTGTGGCGGCTGAGTCCAAGGCTTGAGACATGGCAGTATTGAAAATTTCCACTAGAGATTTAGGGTCAGCATTATTGTTAGCGTTATTCAGAGAAGGGAGGAGGTGCGGGAGTATTTTTTCTGCTGTGATGTCCTTTTTGCTTCTTGTGGGGAGTAGGGGTGCCATCTCAATGGTTTTAGGACTGAGGAGGTCGAGTGTGGCTGAGAAAGTAATGAGGTGATGGTCGGACCATAGTTGTGGTACATTATTGGTAATAATAATGTTGCAGTTCGAGTCAGCCTCCCAATCCAAGGTTCTACCTATAATGTGGGTGAAGGATAGGACATTTTGTGAGAGTCCATGATCTATGAGAAGTGCAGCTATAGCTTGGGTGTGTTTGTTTCCAGCCTCATTGAAGTCTAGGTTGAAATCCCCCCGTAGCAAGGTTTGTGACTGGATTTTAGTGTTGCTAGTTATGATATCTGTAAGGTCCTCCTCAAAGGTTCCTAGAGGGCCAGGAGGTCTGTACATCAAGTGGATCGTTAAAGTACGGTTGTTAGATAGGGGAAGTTTAGCCATGAGGACTTCACATGAGGGACATGTAGTTGGAGTGGCAAGTCTAATGGAGAGGCTAGTTTTGGAGATGATAGCTAGGCCACCACCACAAGAGTTAGGCCTATCCACTCTGAGTATCTGGTACCCTCGGGTATTGCTATCATGAGGGAAGGACCTGCCGCATCATGGAGCCAAGTTTCAGTTACGGCTAGAAGGTCTAGAATCTCATTGTGCAATGTATCTGTAATTTCAGAGGCATGGGCTACTAGGGATCTGGCGTTAATAAGTGATCCAGATAGAGATAGTGTGCCTTTATTTGTGGGGTCGGGGAGAGGTTTGGTTTCAGGTTTATTGGGACTAGCAAGGTTTTTTTTTACTATGTTCGACATAGTCTGGTTGTTAGGCGTGGGTAACACTGTGCGGTTGTTGGTGTTTTTAGGATCATAGAGCCGGGATAATCTGGATCTAAGTCTCATATTTCTATCCAGAGGAGGGCGCGTTAGGGGGGTGGCTAGTGACTAGGAGGCCAAGTGTAAATACTATGTCCACAAGACAGGACATGGGAGCCTTGTGAGTACATCCATGCACCTTGCTTGCTTTGACGATTTCATCAAAACCATCCAACCAAACCAGGACCAGACAGAAGAGCCACCTTGAGAGCTTGAGAGGGGCCTTGTGGGGGGAGTGCTGTCATGATTCCTGCCCCTCATGTCCCCAGCCCTCCAAGATGGAAGGCTGGAGCCAGGCCACAATCACCTTCATGGCCCTCAAGGGCCTCTTCACCCCTCCAAAGACCCACTTGGAGTCTGACTTGGTGCTCGTGGTATCAGACTCACTCACTCCCACAGGATAACATTGGGGATTGGACTTGTAGTGCACTGATGGGGACCAGATGGATGCCCCCACATATTTCGGTTCCCAGAACTGCATGTGCAGTCTAGTCCTTTGGGTGTGGTTCAGCCCAGAGACACCTGGGATACCCAGAGACTATTTAAGCCACACACAGGTTGAGAAACATGCTTTGCATTTTCTGAACCTGCAGCATGCACTCACCGTGTTCGGATCGGTCTCCAGTAGGCCTGCATCTTTCTTCTGCGCTCAGCTCCTGCAAGAACAACAACACCGTTAGGAACAGCCTTAACTTGTGGCGCTTCTTCCCATCATTCATCGCTCCTTCTGTTCTGCAGGCATCTTCGGCGGTGTCATTCCCATCCTGGTACGCCACTTCCTAAGGAAAAGGGAAAAGAACAGAAAAAGGCATTAGTAAGCATTCTGGAAATCTTCACTTATTTTTAAATACTGTACGAGCTTCAAACGCTTACCTGAATCACAGCTGCTCTGGGGGAACTCTGTCTCCGGAACTTCTCAGCCATATGCAAGAGGGAAAAGACACTGCAGGTTAGCGTGCAAACATCTAGAGGTGCCGCATACAGCACTTACCCACCTCATTTGTTCTTCATAACCGGCATGCACGCTGAAAACATTGCGGCACCTAAAAGACACAGAAAAATAACTCAGTTCAATACAAATACGAAAGGGGTGCATCATGCATCGCGCTCTCACTCACCTTCAGCGCTACTCATAGCAGCACGCCGCCATCCCTGGACGCCGGCCATCATCTAAGGAAGGAGAGAACTGTTCAAAAGACTCATTATACTTACCTGTCGGACTCTTGCCAGTGAATTAACTATGCAGCAACAAGCCTGCATCAATCAACGCGCCCCTGTGCTGAAAGCAGGATGGAGAGCACACTATCCAAGAAAACAAGGTGAGCTGTGGATCAAAGGGAAGGGTTGGACCCCGGGGAAGAAGGGGTTCAAGCACACAGAGACAATAGGGAGTTAAACACTACCTATCTTGTGTTTCAGGCCCAGTCTCTAGTCGAAAAGCCCAGGGAAGGGTTCAAGGTCATAAGAGGTCAGAACAGGCTGAGTGACGTCCCCGTGGATACCAGCTGAGCGTTACACGTTGGGGGTGAAAAATCACTGTCTATTGCCAAAGACCCCTCCCAGTGACTCGATTACCATCCAGGTCTCCCATCCATGCAGTAACCATGACAGACCCGGCTTAGCTTCAAAGTGAGGGTGGGGCTTGCCTCCGCAGGACATGTTATCCAATAAATGAGACAATGTTTCAAGACCACTTATGGAAATGGGGCTGCCAATACCTTGCTTTGAAGCTAAGCGGGGTAAGTCCTGGTTACTGCATGAATTGGCGACTGAATGGACATCTAGTGCTTTTTTCTGAAAACCATGCTATTCAGTTCTTGAAAGTTTTGCACTTAGAGACCATTTTTGCTTTTTGATGAATTGCATTCTGGTATTTGTAGTCTCCCAGTCAATAATAAAAAAATAGATATTTGTACAGCAACCGTGGGTTTCCCATCGCTGCAGTAACTGGGATAAACCCTGTTTAGCTTCAAAGAAAGGGTGGGGTAAGCCACCTCAGGCATGTTACCTAATAAATGAGCCTGCCTTACAAGCCCAATTAGAGAAACATGGCCTAAGGGTGCTGGATCCTTCCTTTCTTTGGACAGTCCCGGTACATGTGTGGATGGGAGACAGTCCAGAATGCCGTGTGTTTTCTTAGTTTGAAATAACTGATAAATCCTTGAATGTTTTGCACTCAGAGAGAATTGTTTTGCTGACTTGCATTCTGGAATTTGTAGTCTCACTGTAGATGGGGGGAATAATGCCACAATTGTACACGTTTTGCCTAACATAGATCTATAAGGATTCATATATTTGAGTGATGCTATGGTATATGTACTTTTCAAATTAGCTTTATAAAGCAGAGTATTGTTGAAAGCCAGGCAAGGGGGTGAGGAGGGGAAATGATGAGAGGGCAAGTAAGTCATGAGTATTTTTTGTATTCATGTTTCCATGCTGCTTAAATGTGGTTAGTTGGGGTTGTGCGATGTATCACAACAGTCACCAAGAGACCAGGCATAAAACAAGGGGCTTGGAGCATGCTGCTTAACCAAAGTGTTTGGTCCATGGCAAATAATTGTACCTCACTGCACATTGGCTAAAAACATTGTGAGTTCTCAAAGCCTGAAATCTTGTATACATAACAATACCACTGTTGAAACAGGACATCAGTTTGTCAGGAATCTGTCAAGTAAGGACAAAGGCAGTGAATATGGCAAGGGAAATGTGCACACTATCACACAGTGAATGGTTTGAGTCAAACAACATACATACAGGAACCAAGACTCAGGTATACTAAAACCCAGGAGTGCAAACAAAGTGTGACAACAATACAAATATATGAAAAGGGATATGGGGCAAGCACTTAGAATCCCCCATATGACTGCAATGAAAGTCGGCAAGCTCCTACCCACAATTGCTATTACAGGTACTGACAGAGCTAAGCCCACTTAGAGGGCAAGCAACGACAGGACCTGTGATCTAACACTCTTGATGGAATTAAATAAGGAAACTTAAAAACAGTACTCACGAGGACGAGAAATACCACTTGAATGTCAGCGAGCCCACGAACCCTGTTGATCAAACAGGGACCGCGAAAGGCTGTAACAGCAATGGGAGGATAACTAAATGCATAAGACTCAAGACAAGGGGCAAGTAGGAATAGCGATTACAGAATAGTGAGGAAAACATAGGCATTCACACAGGAGCTAGCTACAACCGCACACCACACCTAATGATCAAAGGAAAGTAAATGTAGAGGTGCAAGAGAAAACATGGAATGGATTCCAAGAAAAGTAAGGAACAGGAACAGAGAAAACGAAATTACAAGGGCAAACTTTCCCCACCCATCTAAGGAAAAATGGCAGAAGCTAATCTAAAAAGGAGGAAAGACTAAGGCATCAAGGTATACAGCAGCAAAGGACAAGTCAGAGAAATATAGAACACAGGCAAACTGGGCTGCACCAAAAGGGAAAGCACTGAGAAATGCTGCCTGCAAACAGGGAAAGACAGAAGGGAAATCTGGGAAGCAGGAATCAATTAAGCAGATAATTTCGAAATCCACAGATAAGGAACAAGCAATGGAAATTTGGAACTAGGCACAAGGCTAAGAACCAGGTACAAGGGGCCAGTCACATCAGGAACACTGCAACAATGACCAGCGCTGGACTGAAGCAAACTGAGGCTTTTAAACCTGCTTAACGAGCACACGCTGCAGGTGTGCTGCTTGCTGCACCTGCAGCCACAGGTGTTGCCTATCCTCCACCCAGCCTTATCCTGCAAGGGTGGAGATGAAGCAGTGGCCCAGGCATTCTGGGAAGCATAGTCATTTGATTAAAGAAGCATACTGGCTGGCAAAATCCTGGAATGGATCCGGAAGGGAAGTAGTTTGGCAAATAAGGATTTAGCGGTCCCAATACATCACAGCACTGTAGCATAAGGTTTGGAAGGAAAGTATAGTAGGGAATAAACCCCAAATCATGTCCCCAAGTGGTGGGAACGGGAGCGAAGGAAGCGGATCGTGACACAGTTTGTGATTGATGAACATCTTTGCGCAGTGGTTTGCAAGTGTTTTAAATTATAGAGTGGCCGTACCCACCAGCCATGGCCAAAGGCCATTGTTAGTGGTCTTGTAGTGTTTTAAAATGGACAGTGGGCATGGCCAATGGCTGTACCCACTGACCATGGCCGAAGACAATTCTAGTGGTCTGGCAGCATTCTACAAATCTATGGGATAACAAAACCCTTGAAATTCAAGGAAAAAACTTTAGTTGCAGGGATTTTAAGGTGATCAGTACATTGTTACAAAATCTTTGAAATTCATGGTAAAAACCTTTGTTGCAGGGGCGTTAAGGTGAGAACCTAACTTAACAAAACCCCTGAAATTCAGCTAAAGTCATCTTAACTTCGCGCCCCTGTTGCACAGCCCATGACCACAATGATGCCTAGTCTGTAGACAGCGTGGTAGTCCGCAAACATCTAGAACATTCTGGGCACAGGGTAGGACAATTGTAATCATTTTAGTTGTTTTGCGTTCAAAATGGGTGGCTCTTAAAATAACCTTTTTTTGTGTTTTTGGCTTTTATATATGTTTAACATTTTTGGTTTTACAAACTGAACTAATACAACATTTCACTGAATTTCATTATTTCTTCACACTTTCACAAAAACTGCTTCAAAGTATTTTTAATGATTTCCTCAAAAATCTGACTACCCGCATCAGTTAGATGGAGTACATCTCGCCGAAAAATGTTGGCCCTATCAAATGTAATGTTCTCATTAGGGAACAATGTCATGTCAACATCTCAAACAAAAGCGCCCACAGCTTTATTAATGTTGGGCCTTGTTTTTTTTTCCATTTGCTGACCAAATTAACTTGAATTTATCCACATCTGTCTCTGGGCAATGCGTGAAAAAATCATTTTCGAATTAGGGAACATTTCCATCAACGTTCCCATTGTCTCCTTCATTGCAAATTGCAATGAAATTCCAGTCAAGTTCCCCAAGCTGTTCCCTTAGCAAAGAACAATAATAATGTCCGGATGTTTCACTTCAACCATATTTGCACAAAATGTGAGCAAGTTGAACCACTTCATGGCTCACACTCCATACCAGAACACTTCCAATTCAGGGAATCCAAGATTGGTGGCTATTCCACAATGCTCAGCAAACACCTTCAACCAATGAACCCAAGAGTCCCCCAAAATCCAAACACTCTGCCTGCTGAAAGACATTGCCATGGCCATTTTCAATCCACTCACAACTCCTACTAACAACATTCCTGCTAACGTATATTCCTCTACACCACTCCTAGGAAACCTGATTGGCTGATCCTCCAGTCCCCTCTTCATGCCAGGCAACCTTAAAAGAGCCATATTTGGCACGTGCCATCTGCGGACTACCATGGTGTCCGAGGATGTCACAGCCACTAAAGGGATGAGGAAAGTAAACACAACTTCTTTTATGTTTACTGGTGCTGTGAAAATAACCTTTTTTTGTTGGGTTTGTTAACAAACACCTTTCTTTTCTTTTTTTTTGTTTGTTGCTTTTATGTTTATTGAGTTTATATAGCGCTTTACTCCAAAGTGCTTTACAGAATAACAACAGGTACATAATGAAAGAAGCATATTTACAAACTTGAAACAAACCAGTGGTACAGTATATAGAACAATTTACTCAAATGGAGGGTGTGACGGGAAGGGGGGAGTTCCCAGGTGATCTTAATGCCCTTAGTTTGTTACAGCATCCAATATGAGGTCATCGAAGGAGGGGGAAGGAGGGGGGAAGGAGGGAGGGGAAGGGAAAGAGGGCAGTGGTTTAGGGGGAGAGGTAGGGAAGGATAGTCAGGGGGAGTGGAGAAGAAGGAATTTCAAGGAGGAGCAGAAAGATGGGTAGGTGGGGGTGGAGCAGATAGAGAGAGGTAGGACGTTCCAGTGGAGGGGGACCAAGAGTTGGAAGGACCGGAAGTGCAGAGAGAGTAGGAGGGAGAGAAGAATTAGAGGAGGGAGGAAAGATAGGGGGGCAAGGTCATGGAAAGACTTGTAGGTAGATAAGAAGAGGAATTGAAATTTCAATTGTGAGAGGAATGGGAGCCAGCCAAGTTGGGAGAGTGAGGTAGAAATAGAGTCTTGAGCGCCGAGAAGACATAGAGTATGGATAGAGGAGGGGTAGATGGATTTTAGGGGAGTCAGGTGAGAGATGGGGAGTCCAAAGAGAAGAGAGGAGCAGTAGAAGAGATGAGAGAGGGAGGAGATTAGAAGTTTAGAAGCGTGACAGGTGAGGGAGGGGCGGATCTTGCAGATGTTGAAGAGGTGGTTCCGACAGGCACGAGAGGCTAGAGAGATGTGGGTGGAGATGGAGAGAGTGGAGTCAATATGGAGGGCAAGGTTGCGGGCATGGGTCGAGACGGGTGATTGGAAGGGGGAAGTGGATGAAACAAGGAGGGAAAGCTGAGAGAGTGTTACGAGGGAAGAAATGCATTTCCTTCTTGTCAGTATTGCGGGAAAGAAAGTGGGATGACATCCAGTTTTTTATGGCCATAAGGTAGGAAGAGAGAGTGTGGTAAGGTCAGAGGTGAAGGAGGAGAAGGAGAGAAAGAGTTGGGTATCATCCACGTAGAAGTGGTGGGAGATGCCGAAAGAAGAGATGATGGGAGATGATGGGAGCGAGAAGGGAGGTATAAAGAGAGAGAAGAGGAAAGGTCCGAGTACAGATCCCTGGGGAATGCCATACAATGTAAATTTGCAATGCATTCCTAACATTGTAAAGGAACATTGCATTTCCACATCTGTGACAAAAAACTGTGAAAAAAACACCATCAGAACTTATATTGTCATTCTCAAAATATGACATTCATGCAGCATATAAAAAAGAAGATACAACTTTATTGACAAGCTGCCAATTTGTGGACTGAAAATGTTTGGTGGACATCTCCATGTTTGCCTCTGATTTATTTCAGAAAAACTGTTCTTAGCAGCAGGATACAGTTGCATTAGGCTTTTAGAGAAATCCTTCAGGGCAGCCTGCTAAGACACTGGAGTTACACACCCCGAACTGTCCCCTCCACAATGTCTGGACATTTAAAGTGAGCCATACTCACAGAGAATGAAAACAGACATGCCCAGTTTAAGCTACAAACTGCATGCCACACAACTTCCACTTCTGCCAATCCAATATTTCTAAGGATGCCATGATTTTCAGCATACACCCTCAATGACTGAATTGAAGAGTCCCCCATAATCCATACATTCTGCCTTATCAAACACATAGCCACAAACATTGTTAGAGCTCTCACATCTCCTGCAATCATAACTGTTGCTACCGTCTTTTCCTGTGCACCGGATGCAGCATGAGCCACCCGTGGACTACACTGCTGTCTGCAGACCTCATAACACAGGGGTAGCCCTTCTACCCTTTCCTCTTTCATGTTTTCAACACTCCCTCATTGGCTGCTTTCAAAGATTCACACATTCATCCACCAATCACATCCAAAACCTCTACACCTAACCCTGTCATCTCACTTCAACACTTCAGATGTACACTTGAACTCTGAGAGTACATATCTCTGAAAGGCATCAGCTTTGCGCTAGTCACACCGACTTCAGCCATTTCTTCCTGAAAATTCTGCTTTATGGAGGGCAGCTGGAGGATTGAAAAAAACACAACCCCTGTCACAATTGGGACCCAATTCCTGGGTTTTCGATTTTCTACAACATTTAAAAGTACATCCTCATTGCTTCCGGCCATTCCAAGATGGCTGCACTGGAGTCTGCCTGGACAAATGGCCTTGCCTGGCTCCCACCGCCATTCCCATTGGTTGCCTTGGCTTTGATAGGCCAATCAGAGCAAGTGAGAGGCGAGAGCCAGCCCAGCTGTGCTAAGGCCCACAACAAAGGCCCCTGTCTGTTCCCTGTCCACTACCAGAATGATACATGAGGTAATATCTTGTCACCCCTGCACTCGAACTTCTGTGATGCAGCGACCTCACTCTACTATGAAATCTGGACTTCCATAACTCTCCTCCATAACCTTTGGTACATTCCCTCCTCTGGAAACACTCCTACCCTGTCTTGCCCCTGCTTTCTTCTTGGTGTATCCCCTTTGATTGCACTTCTGACTACCCTGATTGTTCAAATCCACTGCTAGCTTCTGAATTAGGTTGTTATTTGAATCTGACTGTGTTTTCATGCATTCAGCGTAGTTTTGAATCTGACTGTGTTTTCATGCATTTAGCACAGCTGCATATGACTGTGTTTTCATGCATTCAGCGTAGTTTCAAATCTGACTGTGTTTACATGCATTTAGCTAGTCCCATGTTTGACTGTGTGTTTCTGGAGGCCACTATGCCTACCTGTTGCATCTCACCCCCTCCTTGCTTGCTTGATATGTCTGTTTTTCTTTATCCTTCTTCTTGCTGTCCCCTCCCCTTTCCTCTCCCCCTTCCCCTCACTATATACTTAGCACTTACTCTATCAGAAATGTTACCTGATCTGGATGATAGCAGCTTGCCTGTCCCTCCCTCTCTTACATGCTTCTTCCTACCTCTCCCCCCAGCACTATCTGAAATTTCGTCAGGCCTTGAGTGATAGTTGTTTGTTTTGTTCATCTCCTTCTCCCTGCCCCCCACCTCTTGTCATTTTCCGGCACTACCTCAATTGTCGTCAGGCCTAGTAAAGTAGCCACTTGTCTGTCTCATTTTCCTTCCCAATTCCCCTCCCCTCCTTATCATTGTTGAAGCTCTTTCACTATCTGAAATGTCGCCAGGCCAAGTATTGTAGTTCATTTCACATTCTTAAATGCATTCAAGGACTTGTAAGAATGTTACTGTATTCTCCCTTGATCCCTCCCTACCTTGAAGCGCTTTGAAACACATTGTGTGTAGGCACTATACAAATAAACTATCAATCAATCAATCAATAAATCAATCTGTATCAAAAACTGTGTGCAACTGTCCAAGATTTCTATTTCCAGATTCAACAAGATCTGCATCTAACAAAACATAGTACAGGTATGTTTATATTTAAAAACATATTTTCTTCAACTCTTTCACAAATATATATTCTTTGTGGCGTTTACTGATCTTGGCCTTTACCAAATTGTATCTCAAGTTACCCACGATATGGGTGTGATTATTGACCTTACTTTTTCTGATGAGTGGGCCATTACTGTGGCTCTGCTGAAAAAGGTCTGACCACTTTCTGATACCTTTTAAATTACTCTGTTTGGCCTCCTGCTGCCACTTGCTTGTTGCTTGGCTAGTGTTATGAAACGCAGTTGGCATACTGCTGATGTTTCTCGAACGGTATCCTTTATTAATTTGGAATGCCGCAACTCACTGCTGGTTGATCTGTCTTTTCTATCTAAGACGTTGGAAGCAGCCGCCAATTTGGTGGATCCCCTAAAATTCACTCAGAAGAAACTACATCCTTCTGCACCATGGTACACAGATGAGCATAAAGCAGCCCATTTGAAAGTGAGGCAGGCAGAGCCTAGGTGGCATGTGTCCTATGATCATAATGTCAAACTACTCTCCCACCAGCTCAGTCATGTCTACAATGCTCTTTTCCGTGCCACAAAGCAGGCCTATTGTACATCTAAAGTAGAATCCACACTCCAATCTAAAGAGCTCTTTTGGTGGTTAAGTCATTCTCTTCCTCCACCTATTATACCCCCATGGCTCACCCTACTCAGCAATTATGTGATTCACTTTATGAGTTCTTTGGCTCTAAGATCAAAGATATTTGTGACCTCATTGGCACTTCTGATCCTACCCCGACTAATGATGCTGTAGTCACTGAACCTATGCCATCCCCCCTAGTCTGGACCCACTTCCTGAGTTCTCATTGGAGGAGGTTTCTAGAGCAGCTTATTCAATTAAGTTGGCAGCTCCCTCTGACCCACTGCATTTGAAGGTGCTTAGGGATATTGTGCCTTCAATCACCCTGTGGGTGACTATGGCAATACATCTTTCTTGTCAACCTGGCTTCATCCATCACAATCTTAAGCAGGCAATGGTTATACCCCTGCTAAAAAAGCTATCACTGGATACTTCTGTCTTGGATAACTATCATCCCATCTCACTCCATTCCTTCTTGATGAAAGTATTTGAATCTCTGATCTCGCCACCACTGGCCTCTTTCCTGGAATCTTCATCTCTTTTTGACTCCTTTTAGTCAGGTTTCCATCCAGGACGTGGAACGGAGAGTGTACTTGTGTCTGTGGTCGACAATCTTACCATGCTGGTTGACCAGGGTGGAGTGAGGGCCTGATATTACTTGATCTATCGGTGGCCTTCGACACTGTCAACCACCTCATCCTGGTGTCCCACATGGGGGCAGCAGGACTCGGAGGTTCAGTCCTGGCATGGTTTTCATCCTTCTTGTCTGAGAGGGACAACCTCTTTCCTTACCTCCATTCTGCTCCTCTTTGTCTTCTCTTTTCTGTTGAGTCCGTCGGGGCTCGGCTCTGTCCCCTATAATATTTAACATCTATGTTCAGCCATTGATTTGTCTTGTTCACTTCCACAGTGTTTGGTGCTACGCATTTGCAGATGACACCCAGATTCTAATCCGTTTAGATCTTGACCAGGCTGGGGTGTCCTCTCGGCTATGTAAGTGCCTATTGGCTATGAGGGGCTGGATGAACAACAATTGGCTGACATTAAATGGGGCAAGACTGAGATGCTTGTGGAGAGCTCCTCCTCTGACTTGGTTTCTTGGTCTTCCTCTTTCTGCCCCACTGCCTTTGGTGTTTGTCCTTCTCCAGTGGTGGTGGTTAAGAACTTAGGGATGTACATTTCAGCCTCATCCTCCATGTCTTCCCAGGTGAAGCCTGTATGTAAATCAGTGCATTTTCTACTCAATGTACTTCGTGGAGTACTTCCGCACCTATCTACTCATCTTCGCCCCCGGTTTGTAGCCACCATTGTAGTGAGTCATATTGACTACTGTGATGCACTGTATTTGGCCCAGCCTCTTGGCCTTATCCACTGGTGGCTGCCCCTTCAAAACCTAATGGATAGGGTAGCCACGTCTAACCCATATGGGTCACATATCAGCCCAGTGCTTCACTCTCTACACTATGCAGGTGGAGAACCATCTTCAATTCTGTTATCTTCTGAAAACGTTACTATTGTAGGTCATTAAGCTATTTTCCATCCATGTCCTACATGCCATGATGACCTTGGGCGACCGTGCATGCTACAAATGATGGTAACATAACATAACATAACATCCCAACATCACCCATTCCATGCTATACGTACGTATTAAGTCTTTATTTTTTCATTTGAATTATGTCCCTTCAAATTAACCTTGCTCGTTATAAAACTTAAACTTCAAGTTCCAGAATGAAAAGAAAAAAGACATTATTGATCTTCAAGATAGACAACTGGGGCATGTATATCAAATAAACATATGAAATGCTGTGCTTTTCAAAATATTCTTTTTTGGAAGCATTTTGTAGAAGGTTCCGCACTGTGTCACTTTTTAATAAAAGAAAGTAAGACCAGATAAAATAGATTTGTACACCATTTGTAATTGGCACTCATTGTGTGCCAGTTTAATATATTGACAATACATGTATACTTCCTAATATAACCCATTCCCATCTTCAGCTGATTATGAACTCGTACTTTGTTCTATACATTCTGTGACTTGTACTCCAACTTTCACAATGAGAAAAGTAGAACTACAAGTTCCAGAACACAAACAAAAAATCTAGGAATACATAAACACCTACAGATTAGAATGCATCATGTTGCCAAGTATGCTTATACTCCTAGCTTATTAAACATCCACACAAAAACTGCCATTTGAAAGTGTAGAAACACGTTCTTTTCTTCTAATCTTTCCTACAGAAAAAGGAGGAAGTTATGATGAAAGGTCTGTGCAAATTAGTGCATCAGAATATCGCTCTTTGAGAATGTATTCTGAAGACCCCAGATTCAGACAAAATGTCAAATACATTTTCGACCTTTTCGAGCCTGAACTAGCAACTCTATGTTATGGAGTCACACACACATTTAAAACAGGCTCTTCATTTTTAAATATATCCACTACCCAACTGCTTCAAAAAATAAAGGACAAAGATGATGTTTTGCAGGAAAGTATCACAAATCTATTGCCAAACATGCGTGGTACAAAAGAATACTGGTTCCGATATCACGCTGATGTATGTTGTAAGGAACCTAGGTCCACCCACTGGGTTTGGTACTTTAAGTAGTGCAGAGTATGCATGGTTTACTTACACGACTTCTTATGCACTGCAAACCAAAATAAAGATGGAATAGATATAAAAACACCAAAAGAACTCTGTTCTCTTGACCCTGTCAATGTATAAAGATACTTTACCATTGCTTCATTGCCATGCTGCATTTTATCTGCAATAAAACTACTGCTACTCTCGAAGAAGTGCAACACTTCTTTTTTTGGGGAAAAAATATCAATCCAGGGGAGTACCACACATCCACATGCTTTTGTGGATAAACGATGCTCCTAAATTTGGACATGATAGTGACGCCATTGTGTTACAGTTTATTGAAAAATAAAGATAGTGACCTAAATACATAAGTCATACACTTCCAAAAACATAAGTGTGGCAAAAACTGTCAACATAGATATAAAAACAAAGGCACATACTATACCAAATGTCGGTTTGGCTTCCCTAGATCAGTTTGCAAAAAGGACAAGTAAATAGCTCAATGTCTTCTGTTAGACACAGCGTAAAAGGCAAATCACCTAAAAATACATTCAACATAAAAGGGACGAAGCATCAAAGTACATTAATGATTACAATACAATTATTGCCATGTTTTGGAATGCAAAAAAAGACATACAATACATTGCAGACAATTCCACTGCAGTTGCAAGATATGTCACAGCCTATCTCACCAATGCTGAGAAAACAGAGCTAAAAGACCTCTGGGATGTCAAAACACTATCACAAAAATTGTACAGCTTTGATATAAAAATGCTCTCCCATAGAGAATGCAGTGTTACGAAGCTGCAGACCATATAACAGGTACAGCCTTATATGACGAAATCTGAACACATTGTGTGGTTGAACCTTGAACCAGCGTCATCCTGAAAAAGAGTACTAAATTCCTATCAAGAGATAGAAAACATAGCCACACGTGATCCCAACAACCAGGACATTTTTAAAACATTTTAATTGACACATGCTGCCCAAACAGAAGTACTGCTTTGGAAAACATGTGTCAGTACTACATTGCCCAAAACTACACCTACAAAAACAATGTCACATCAAATGACACAACTGGGAAATATTTAGTCTCAACTTGTGAAGGAAACCTAGTGAAACTCACCAAACCCAGTCTAATTAATCATATAAAGTTATCCTTTATATATCCACAACTCAGAGAACGGTATTACATGGAAATACTCCAGCTTTTTAAACTTGGAGAAAAGAAAAATAATTATTAGGTGACTATGAATCATTTGAAGCTGCATTCAAAGCAAATGAGAACAGTATAACAAATTACAATTTGAAACAATACAATCAAATATTGGACAATTCACGCCAACAAAATGAAGAATTTGAAGCTCAACTAGACAAAGACACTCCTGAGGGAAGTCAACCTTCCCTTACAGGAAGCCACAACCCACTGGGAGAACCACTCATTCTAAATGAAGCAGAGGTAGAAAACACCATGTATCAATATAAGCAATCTGATGAAGACTTGTCAGTGCTGGAATCACAGCTAAATGATGAACAACTCACCATTCATCTAGAAGTCACTCAAGAAATTGAGAATTGTTTTAAACATGAAACTAAAACCTGTGGCTGTAAAAATGATAATCCTCTGCTCCTTTATGAAAGTGGTGCAGCTGGTTCTGATAAAACTTTCTTAATTAAGACAATCAACACATTTCTACAAAACTTAAAAAACAGCAACCTTTTGGCTCTAGTAACAGCTCCCACAGGTTTAGCTGCCTACAACATAGGAAGTGTAACCTTACCCCGACTACTGCTCCTCCCTGTAGAACACCAAAACAAATTAGAATACTACAAATTATTAGCAGAAGCTGCTATTGAAGTGCACATAATTCTAAAACAAATGAAAGTGCCCCTGATAGATGAAGTAAGCATGGTTTCCAACCTCATGTCAATTTTAATTCATCTCAGAATACAAGAAGTGCTGAAAACCAACTATGAAGAACTGTTTGGAGGAAAGCATGTTATTGTTTTCAGAGACCTCCTACTGTTAACACCAGTAAAAGGTCAACCTATTTTCAAAACATTAGGACACAACCAATGCAGCAATACCATTGGCAGTATTGGAAATGTAAATCTTTGGCAACATTTTCACTGCAGAGAACTAACTGAACACATGTGCCAGTCCTCACCTATGCTAACATTTTAAAAAGCATTAGAACTGGTCTGCTTACTAACGGTACACAATCCATATTAAATAGTAGACTAATCCATGAGCTATATGGATGAAAGACATCTGCTCCTGATGTCATGGAACAATTAACTCAACAAAATCTAAAATGTATTTCCTTAATGCCAATTCTTGCAAGTTGTAGTCAATTCAATAAGACAATGTTGAAAAAATAAATGTACCCCATACTGTATATCAGCTCCACAGACCAAATAGAAGTGCCGGGCATGACACTTTGTATGTGACAACAGGCAAAAGCACGGCTAAATAGCTTAGAAAAATGTATCACCAAAAAAGCTGGATTTGAGAAAATATTGACTTTGTGTGTAAACAGCAGAGTAATTCCAAAACATAACCTTGATGTAGAACAAGGTTTAGTCAATTGAGCAATTGGTAGAGTTGTTGGCTTCCAAACATATCCACATGATAAGAACATTCAGTTTGCCAACATCCACCTTGACACATTTGCAGAAGTTTAAGAAAGTGGCCAGACAGTAGCACATTTCCTTATTTTCAAAGATGTGTATGTACGCAGAGAGCACATACACGAGAGAGAGTACCCCAGGAACACTCATCAGTCGAAGGAAAGCTTCCCCATCCTACCCATAGCTAACAAGACTCACAAAAGGCCAAGAGACATAGACATGCTCCTCACCATCAAAGGAGGCCTCATCAATGCCAGTTCTCTTCCCGCACACGCCCTTAAAATATCAGACCTCATCACCGCCAATGACCTAGGCTTCATCACCATAACAGAAACCTAGCTACATTCAGCAGATGACCCATCACTTGCGCTTGCCTTACTAGGCGGCTACTCCATCATCAGAAAGGACAGAACCACCTCCAAGGGAGGCCTTCATCTCCAAAAAGAACCTACGCATAAGAGAAATACCCAACCAAGCCTTCTCATCAGGTAGACCCCATAGACGCACAGAGATTTTCCCTTCGATCTGCAGGCCCCACCCACATCAAAGGCCGAACCCTAGATTGGCTAGCCGACCACAACTGCACCATTAACATCTCTAACAACAACCCCTGCCTTTGGTCAGACCACAACACAATGCTGTTCACCATCAACACATCCACACACTCAGGCTCACCCACGATCATTTCACCTGCAACCCAAGCTTGCAACCACCGCAACATCACACCAGCCAACATGCTCCCACTGCTCTCAACGATTACAGATCATAACGACAAGATCACTGACCCCAATTCCCTGGTAGTCACCAACAAGCAGACCATGGAGGCAGCCATTAATGTAGTGGCCCCTGTCGGCACGTGCAAAGGTAAACCCAAAGCCCACATCAATCACTGGAGCACCTCAGAGTTAAAAAACCTGTGCAATAGAAAAAGAAATGCAGAATCTAACTGGAAAAAGATGCCCAGCCACAATAACAAAGTTCAATTCATCACCTTAGCCTCAGAATATAAAGAAGTGACCCTCCAAGCTAAGAGTAACGCGTATAACACTCAAAATCGAGAACGCCAATTCCAGCACCAAAGAGCTCTTTTTGGTCCTGCGAGAACTAGAATCACCTTTCCAGGCTCCTGACACTGTTATCAAACACCAGGCGTGGTGCGAAAGCCTACAAAAAGCACTCCTGGACAAAATCACATCCTTACCCCTTCAGTCCACCCACAGACCATGGAACCCAACCCCCCGAAATCGCACCCCAGGTTTGAATTCTCTCCTATTATGGTAGATGAGACCATCAGAATCATAAAAGCATTAGACCCTCAAAATGTCAAAGAGACCTCTGCCTGGCCACATTGATCAAAGATTGCTCCAACAACATAGCCCTGTTTATCACATCTTTGATTAGCAACTTCTTTACCTCAAACAAAATAACAGAAAACTTGAAGGAAGGGTGGGTACTTCCTCTATTGAAGAAACCCACCCTGGACCCTAACGTGCCAACCAACTACAGGCCCATTACCACAGTTCCCTTTCTATTAAAAATCTTAGAAAGAGTGGCCTATGAACAAATCCAGAACTTTCTCAAAAAACACAATCTTCTTGGCCTGCGCCAATCAGGATCTAGACTGGGCCACTGCACTGAAACAGCCTTGGTGGATATTAAAATCCAAATGTATCAATTCAGAGACAGAGGCGATCTAGCAATCCTGCTCTTACTGGACCTCTCAGCAGCCTTTGACTTGGTAAATCATAACATAATATGCCGCCATCTTGCCAGCGACGCCCACTTTTCAAATAATGCCATAAGCTGGATCAAATCATTCCTGCCAACTCAATCTATGAGAGTCTTCTTCCCTGCAGCGGCAGCACCCCCTCCCCTGTCATGTGCAGAGTTCCACAAGGTTTGTGTATCCCCCCATGCTTTACAATGCGTTCATGAATCCACCATTTAACCGACTAGACAAACTGGGTGTCACATGCACAAACTACGCTGGCGACACCCAGATACTTATACCCTTCAAAGGCAATCACAACAGTGATAGCAAATCCCTGAACGCCATCTACTAAAACAGAGATCCTGATCATAGACAGCACATCTAGATAGAAGAACCTCGCTGCCACCTACATATACTTTGACATTGATGGGAACAATATCATAGTGGCCAAAGAAGTCAAAACTCTAGGGGGTTACCTACACTCAGCAATAACTCTCACCCGACAAGTGAACGGCATCACTACAGCCTCTGCATACACTGAAAAATGAATTACCGCCTGCAGACCTCTATTAACCATACAGAACCGCATCACACTGGCTAGAGCCTTGATCCTTTCCAGGATCAATTATTGTGATGCAATCTTTGCAGGCTCTTCAGCTAAAAACATCACCAAGCTTCAGATTGTCCAAAACAATGCTATCCAAGCGGCTCTCGGCATCCCTAAATCAGCTCACATAACTACTACCAGTAGAAATATCCATTGGCTATAAGTCAGGGACCGCATCAAATTCAAAATACTCTCACTCACACAGAAATGGCTGCCCAACACCGCCCCTCGCTACCTCTCTAACCAAATAACTAAAGCAGAACCCTCTAGACCTACCAGATGTGGCCTGCTTGGGTCAGCTAACCACACAGAGATACAAAAGACAAAAGGCAGGAAGCTCCAGTTTCTCGGTTATCAGAGCCAACTACTGGAATGTCATGCCCCCAGAGCTCAGAGTTCAGCCTTCACTCTGGTCATTTCGCAAAAAACTCAAAACCTGGCTCTTCAATCAAGATATCTAAAACCTCTGCTACTCTATTCCTGGTCCACTCCTAGCACTCTCAGACGAGGTAACCCTAAGAGTTCTAGGAAAAACACATAATCAAACCACCTAACTTTGCAAATGCAACGGTACGTACATCTTGTTGTTGGATCAAGTTGGAAAAGCCCATAAATGTAACCGTTTTGTATTCACACTATGCATCTGACTAAGATTGAAAGTAACTGGATGTAACCAATTCCTTATGCTCATGACTAAAATGTAACTACCGTATCCACACGTACTTCCTGTTGTGGGACCAAGTTGGAAAAGCATCTGAATGTAACCATTATGTATTAGCACTCTGCATTTGACTTAGTCTGAAAGTAACTGGATGTAACCAATTCCTTATGCAGATGCCTGAAGGTTAGGTGCGCTATATAAATGTAATAAATAAATAAATAACTGAAGTCAACTACACGTCCATCAGAAAAGATAGACAAAAATGTTTATTCTCCAGAAAGGTCTGCAGGCCCATCAAACAATCCACAAACAGAATTTAGATGATAATTAAAAAGGGAATTAGAAGTTCGAGAGCCCAACATTTTGTTCAAGGAGGGAGGGAAAATAGGAAATACAGTACATTCAGTAAAGTCCTTGAGCAATATAGAATGTGGAAAATAACTATCGTAATAGGCCTGACGACATTTCTGATAGTGCAAGTGCCAAAAAACAAGTAGGGTAGGAGGGAATGGAGAAGGCGAACAACGCAAGCGTAACATTACTATGTCTGTCGACAATTTACGCAGTGCAGGAGGAATACAAGAGGAGGGTTGGGAGGGGGGGCAGGGATAGAGGGGGTGAGGAGGAACAAGACAACTGCTGAGCCAAATTCATCAGATAAATTTAGAAGCAGGGGAGGGGGAATGGAGAACAAAGTGTAAGAGAGGGGACAGACAAGCTACTATCATCGGTCAAAGAACAGATGATAGGAGTAAGTGCTAGGGGGGAAGACCTCGAGGAAGTGTCTAGGTCTCCAGAGGAGGGGGAGATGCAGGCAAGTGAGAGTAGGAAGTAGAGTGGGAGTAGAAGAGGGTGGGTTTGTGTTACATAGGACAGGGTAGGCACCTCAAGAGCATGCGTAGGGTCAGCGCAGGGCAGGGGTAGGGAGGTCACGAAGGTCCGGAGGCAGGGGCAAGAAGTGGACAAGCAAATGACATTGTCAGGCCATAACGGGACCAAGTCTTGACAGAGGCGGGCACGCTTAGGCATTTATGAAATGAGAAGAGAGAGGGAGGGAGACGACCAGAGGGGAGAGGGAATGGGGCAAGGGGCGAAAAGGGGGGCGGGGGAGAGTGGAAGGGTCAGAGCAGGTGTACAAGGCACAAATTATGCAGAAGTAGGCAATCAAGGTAAGTTAAAAACAGTGAGTGCAACACAGGAACATGCATAGGTAATGGATCAAGCATTTGCAGTGCGTTTGTTTAGAGGAAGGGTGAAACATGAATGAGGTACGGGTACATCCCCCAAAGCAATGGAGGGCAGATGTGTGGTATACAAAATTAGTGCAAAGACCACTACAAGAAGTATTAACAGTGTTAAGTTACAAGATTCCACTGCAGTGGAATTAGAGACTGTAGATGACCAGCTCATGAAGATGATGGCATGCAAAATAACATGTGCCCAAAACGCGAATGATTGTTGTGGCACTGAGGGTTAGGGTCCACTGACAGGTAGAGAGGCAGAAACAAGAGTCAACTGGTGATGGAGGGCAGTGAAAGAGTCACGTTGGTGCTGAAAAGTCAAGATAACTACGGTGCCGGGTTATTCGGTAGGTTCAGAAGGGAAGGTGGACATGGAACAGGAGGGGCAAGCGGAGGTAAGAGCACACATTACACATTACACACATCCTGAACAACATATAGAAGAATATTACGAGAAGTTAATGCAAACAGACTATTTCAAGACACATGAGGAATTATTTGTACCATTGCTAGATTACTTTAACACTTATTGGACTGGTGTGCTAACCAGGAGTGGAAACAGAAGAAGGCCTCAATATAAAAAAAAAAACATTTTGAACTGTTATTTAGCAAGTATTGAAGACATCCAAAAAATAAATAATTCCTTGGAAGGCTGGCACAATGGACTGTGACATACATTTATCACAATAAATCCAGCTCTATGGAGCTACATAAAACATTTAAAAAGTGAACAAGCATTGTGGAATTGTAGATTGAACAAGCACTATCCAGACAGAAAAATGGAATACAAAGAAATAAATACAGAGATGCAATGAATAAATTAAAGGGATGTATGCATAATTTTGAAAATTAGAAGCAATGTCAGGTGAATCAGATCAGGTTAACCTGAAATCAGCACACCCTTTCTATGCAGAGATACAATTTTTCATCATTTACTCAGGAGCCATATCAGTGAAAAATATTCCACTTTACAGTTCCAATGTAAATTATTACTTGCACGCTCATACCAAATTTCACATCTCTCAGGATCAACGGAAGGGCCAAATTACATTTTCATTGATAACTTCAGTTATGTTGATCACACCAAAATCGTTTTATCATGGTTAAAAGGGGGTGACTGCCACTTTAATAAAATGGAATGACCGATGTGACATACATGCTGCCCTTTTTATGCGATAAAATGTATTTCTCCCATTTAATCAAACTGCAGTTTCACAGGCCTCTTTCACTCCCGCCCCCACTCTCCCTCTCCAAGTTTAATTTCTCCTACACATGTGATCAGCCAGATGCAGGCTCAGCTCAGGTTTATTTTAGCCTATCCCTCTTAAAGGCCTCAGAGTGACACTAATGGATCGTTTATGGGACTTGTGACCTCAAGGTCACTTCTGCTGCACAAACAGACATGGGTCTATCTGTTTTTTACTCTGTTTTCGATCTACGCCTATGTATTCCATTCTATATATTTAAGTAATGGCCCTGATTGATGATGAAAACCAGGCCTGTGTCTTCAGGGCAGTAGAGGGAAGGGCCTGGATTTTAGTTTGATAATGGGAGAAATGAACACTCATGTACCCAGTAGCAAATGGCCTTTTAAACACACACACCACTGCAATTTTAAATGTCATATTATAAGCACAAAGTTTCAAAATACATGATTAATCCTTCTGGATTGTCCATATGTATAGGGCTGTTATATGAGAACATCAGGTTTAATCTTTGAAAGTCTAGTGAGCCTCTCTCTTGGCACACTGTCCTTTTGGATGAGGGAAAAAGAAAATGACATCCTTTTATTTATTTTAAATGCAAACAGCGCCGTTTCACTTCTAAATCCAGTCAGTATACTTTTCTTAGGCTGGTTTGATTGTCTCTTTTTAAATTCCAGGGCTGGTGCCTGGGAGCTGTGGGGCGTGTGCAGGTGGGGTTGTGCCACTCACACAGTTTGGGGGGGGCGCCAATCTGACAGTTGGCCTAGGGTGGCAAAATTCCTTGCACCGGCCCTGATTGTCCGTATACAAATGATTCCGACCTCCTGCCCCTCTGACTGTCCTGTACCTTTCTCATGAGCAGCATAATTTCAAACAAATGTGTGCTCTACAGTGAACCTATAGTTTCCTTCGCCACATTTGTGAATGTACTGAACTGTACAGTAACAGGAGTTATATTCAACATTTGTAGTATTAGTTGACACACGATTCACCCTTTGTCAAGATGCAAGTCACCTTGTCTCAGAGATCAACCTCTGGGGAGTTTACAACAGTCTATTTTCTTGTGCCTTGTCTCAAAAGTAGAGTACTGTCTTTACAATATACTGAATATTGTAAAAACTTCAAATGATGAATATATTATTAATAACATATGCTATGAATATAGCACTTAATACATTAAAACAAATGTATACATAATAAAGTAGCAATATAAAAGGAACACATTCTACCCTTTTAGCCCCACACCCATGCAAATTCATAAGCAGACAGATTGTTGTACTTTGATAGTATTCCTTGGCAATGAGGTAGATAACTTGATAGTTGATTGCAATCCTTTTTAAAGGGCCAAGTAGATGATTATTTGTTTTAGACCTTTGGCAATGGGGCAGATACCGGGAAAGGTTATGGCATGCCTTTCGAAGAAGATAATAGCAGCCAGTTAATGGCAATAGGGAATGTACCTCGGAAAGTATTGCCAAATCGTGTCAAGTACCTGTGCATTTCAAAGCATTCCTTGGCAATGGGGTGAGCAACGAGGCAGTTAATTGCAACTCCTGGTAATGTGGCAGATTTCTTTGTAGCTCCGGGCAACCCTTTGCAATGTGCTCCTGGCTATTTGATGTTCAGCCTTGTCAATGGGACAAATCTATGTGCATGTATTGGCAATCCTTGGGGATGAGGGCATGCATTTGTATAGTGATTGGCAATAGGATAAATACGTTGGAAGTCTATAGACAGTCTTTGGAAGTCGAGCAAGTTGTTAGGCAGGTGATGAGAATGCAAGGCAATGGACAGTGGGAGCACGGCGTCATGTGGGGACAGAGTAGTGTGAAGGAGCTGCCCCATTCCTCTCCAGCAGCCATCCTCCTACAGCCAAGTTCAGCACCTCCCCGGGCCTTCTGCCAAGGAACTGTGAGGCAGCCTGGGAGGTGAACCGACTTGCCATTGTAAAACCCAGAGTTGTGTCCTCCGTAGCGATTGTTTATAATCTGAGAGAGTGCCTCAATAAATAAGTACGATCCCCTGGACCTCACCAGGGTTTAGGCAGCACACGCTAGCATTAGTATCCGGATAAACTGCTATCAATTGCTGAATTCCTTAACGTTTTCATTGCATGAAGGAAACTGTCTCCGTTATATAAGGACATTTAAAGTTATACTAAACTAAGCTGTAGGAAATGGCACTTACATTGCAATGTTTGTAAGATATTGATTGCTCTGTCTCCGGCGTTCTCATGCATTGCCCTAATAATGTCATCGTATACTGAAACTGGCATTAACTTTCAAATCTCGTTAATTTGGTGAATTAGTGCAGCTGAACGCGAAGTAAGTCAATTCAAGAATTTGTTGAGCACAGTCTGCGTATAAACGTCATGTTGATGTATGCACAGGGAGTATGAGCGAAGGTATTCGCACAATGTCCCATCGCTCAATTTATAGAGTCAAACGAACGCAAGCGGCCAATAAATATGTGAAAATAGGCTATGCATTAAAGAGATCGTTCTAGCTGTTTGATAAACTTCACGTTTCATTGCAAATTGAATTGAACAGTCAGCATGAAACACCATTTAGTAGTCTGCAATGGCTATATAAAATGATGGAAACCTAGTAACAGAAATGCTCATCTTCTATCATTAATACTATTATCTGATGCTAAATAACCAGATTTACATTGAATGTGTTTGTGTATAATGTAGTGTAGTATTAGCGGCACTACGGGTAAGGTCACGTGACACTTTGCATGGGAAAACTAAAAGCAAAGGATTTTTTATAAGGGGCACGTAATTGAACATCCCAGTAAGTATCTGCATTTACTGAATCAGATATTTGGAGAAGATTGTTAAAGCTTTAGCTTTCTTCTTCTGTAGGGGATTATAGTCAAAATGAATTCACAGCCAATAAAATAATTTAATAGGCCGTACTTTATATTATCCAGGACTGTTGTTGAATATACGTGTTTAACTTGATGAATTAAACCCTGTGTGTGTTTAACAGCTTTCTTTTGCCAACATGGTTTATCGTTCAATGGTAAATGGCTCATGTGAATTCCGTTGACAACCAGGGTCTTTTCGTTTACATGGCGTTATGGACATACATGGTCATCCATGACCCTACAGTTATATCCATATGCATTTGAATGCATGATCAAGATAGTGTTTATCCTTGGCTTTTCATATCTCATCTTTTCTGTTCATGGATATTTGTGTTTCCCAATGATCAGTATCATATTTGAACAATGGACAACCATTGCCGTAGTATAAGGGATCGTTTGTAAACTGCATCAGTATTCCTGCATCTATATCAAAGGTCTCATGTTCTATAAGCATTAGGCATACTATCACCCTTCCTTATATGTATGCTAAGAAGATGCAGTCATTTCTTATATGATGTTTAATGTATCACAGTTAGTGATAACATGTAATGTCTTCAGTAAGGCTTTGCAATAGAGTTTACAGCATGCATTGTTTATTTTATTTCTTTTAATTTTTTGCATTTATAAAGCACACACAAACCCTCGGGCATTGTGCCGCTACAATCCAGTTAAATGGAGCCCGTAGACTGGGAAAGTACTTAGTTCAGGATTAGACAGTGTACATATGAATAGGTGAATGTTAGACAGTGGTAGGTATGAATAGGTAAACATGCAGGTACAATCATGGCAGTGTTCAATCATAGGTCCGTTTCAAAGTCCAGAATGCTGATTTGGGCTTTGCCGACAGGGTGATAGCCAACTGATTCAGGTGAATAGCCGTTTCCTTAGGGCTTTTCGAAAGGCCCAGTAAGATTTTTCAGCTCTTAGGGGCTGAGGGAGTGCGTTCCAGTGTTTTGCCACATTCTGAGGAGTTATCCCCTATCACATGTGTGCTTTCCTTTGTAAGTGACAGGAGGAGCATCAGTGACGACAAAAGACTCTGATCCTTACTTTCACTATTCCTGAAACAAAATGGCCATCCCTCCAAAGAACAACAAGTTGCTGTGTTCAGAGTTGAAAATCCACTTTC
The DNA here is from genome assembly GCF_040938575.1 of Ambystoma mexicanum. NCBI lineage: Eukaryota > Metazoa > Chordata > Amphibia > Caudata > Ambystomatidae > Ambystoma > Ambystoma mexicanum. Next base: position 235,439,061 of record NC_090930.1, on the reverse strand, counting down.
ATCTAGATTGATGGTCATGAATGCAACCACCAAGATCAGTGTGGAGAGTCAGTTGTTTATAGAGGAAGGGGGTAGCAGAGATAGAGTGATTGTTAACGAGGGAGGAGGGGTCAGCAGATGGCTTTTGTGAGAGAGGGTGTACAAGGGAGTGCTTGAGGGATAGAGGGAAAGAGCCAGTGGCAAAGAAGTGGTTACAGAAGTCAGCAAGAGCCAGGACGAGAGAGATGTTGTCCTTAATAGTTCTGGGGGAGCAGGGGAGCACCTGTTTGGAGGAGGCCTTCATAGAGCGGACCATATTAAAGACCTCATCTGGTGCTATGGGTAGGAGTTAGGAGAGTGAGGAGGGTAGGAGTAGGGGGCAAAGGGAGGCTTGGGAGGAGGCATTGGAGAGGAGATGTGGGTGGAGAAGAGTGAGAACAGGATGTCCTGAGTTTTGGATGTGAAGTGGGATGCCAAGGTGGTACAGAGAGATTGGGAATTAGGGAGAGAGGTGGTGACTGAAAGTGGATTGGAGAGTTCCTTGCAGTTTTGCAATTCCGCTGTGTTGTTCGTGGCTCCAAAGAGGAGTGTTTGACAGCATTCAGAGTTGCCAAGTGAAGCTGGTTACCACCTATGAAGGCTTTCTGAGGGCATGTACAGGGTTGAGGTACTCCAGTTGGTGGTAGTGGAGGAGTTAGGGGAGAGGAAGCAGGGGTGGCAGGCGAAGGGAGGAAGTTTATGAGAGACGGCAGGTGCCGGTCGAGATGGAAAAGTGTAGGTTGAGAACCGTGATAGTGCCACTGTGATAGACGTTGATTCATCTAGAGGATGAAAAGTATGCAAGAAGTACTTCCCACCGAGTGCCACCATTAATGGGTGAGGGGGAGAAAGGAGAAAGATTGGATACAAGAGGGGGGGCATGGGTCAGGAGAGGGAACAGTGATGAGGATGTCTGTAAATGTCTGTCTGGAAATTGCATTGATGTAAGTGTCTGTGATAGGTGGGCCTGGATTAGAGTCCAGGAGAGCTTTTATCAGCTTTTTTCTACCAGACTTTTTGAGAGAGGAAGGATAAGTGATAGCATAACAGTTAGAAGAGATAGGATAGATAGAGCGGGCCATGTGAGTATGGGGGAGAGAGAAAGAGAGAGAGACAGGGATGCCGCACAGTGCACAGGAATTCACGAGGTGGCCTAGCATCCAGATACGCACAGAGTAGGAGGTGTGCAAAGTAAGGCAATTAGTGCACAGGATAGAAAGCACACCTGAGTTCGAATTTGTGAAAAAGCACTAATACAGTAAAAAATGCAGGTTGCAGTGATTTAAAAAGCACACTCCACTCCAGACAGGGCCAGACATGATAGAAACTGGGCCTTAAGAAAGGCCATTGGGAAGGGGGCCGGCCAAGTCTGTCTGCTCACTGGATTGTCAAGATGAAGAAGACTTCAGCCTATCATGCCGATTGAGGTGGGTCCCTTTTATTATATTGCTATTTATTGTGTTTGCTGTTCTAACCTAATGGAAAACCCATGGGATCACTATAACAGCCTGCATAAGGAATGTATCTTGCTAATGGAGACCGATACGAACACAGTGGCTCTCCCCCGTGGTAATTTGCCAGGCTATTCAGACTTTTAGGACCATAGTGAAGGAGTGTGTATAAAACACCACTTTTACAGATGGTGCTACAGCCATAAAATTGATGATCCCTAACAGGATGCTCAGAAATGTTTGGAAATATCTTACATGGATAATTCGCTACGTAAAATATGTTATGTGTTGAACCCTAAATATCCTGTAGAATTGATGCGGCTGATACAACTGCTAACACAGATAAGGTTTGGGAAAGGGACTGAACAATGTATGACTAAAACATTATGGGCTATAGGATGAGCGAATAACCCCTTGTGAAAATTAAGCTGTTTAGACACATGTGTCAGATATGTGTTAGAAGTATCGTTGAGAAAACAGTTTGCAAGTGGGAGGGGATAACATAGCTAATTCAGCATAGAGCAAACTGCCCCATGAAAATTGAGTGCCAAGGGGCACAATCAAGACATGGCATTCAGTGCAGGAGGCCTAGGCACTACACTAGCCAGCCCAGAAACATTTTAAATGGTGAATAACCAACCGTAGTATCTGAAATCGATCAACAATGGCAGGCAGATATTATGGCTTTGAGCCTGTTCTGCAGGGACAACAATGGTTTCCACTATATTCTAGCCATCATAGACACCCTATCAAGATATGCCTATGTTAATGATTTTAAGACCACGATGGTTCACAACACGGTAACAGCTTTTAAACACATATTTAACAAAGGCCGAGTTGTCATTAAACTGAAGATGGACGCCGGCAATGAGTTTTTAATTAAGCTGCTACAGAGTTTTCTAAAACAACACAGGGTGCATCACTTCTTAACACACTCCAAAGTCAAAGCCTCTTTTGTAAAACATTTTATACGCACCTTTAAAACATGGCTGTGGTGATTCTTTATGGCTAAAAACATCCTTAGATATGTGGAGGTGTTACCCGCATTTATAAATTTGTATAGCAACACGCATCATAGATCTATTAAAACCACTGCTGCTGGTCTAACACCACAGAATTCCTTTGAGGTCTGGAAAAAACTGTAAGGTTGATTATTTGGGGAGGCTGTTCAAGGTTTTTGTTTACAGAGAGGATATTGTGACGAGTCAGTAATCCAAGGTGGGCAACTGCCTGTGTTTTTCCCACAATAAAACATTTTATTAAAGAAAAAGGTTACACATAATTCTTCGCTAAACCTACTCAATCAGGGAATTCCCTACCTACACTAAAGGCTAATGGAATAACTCTTAGCATATACAAACTGGCACTTACACTACACAAAAAAGCATTAAAAGTGAAACATAAACACCATAAAACTGTGAAGAACAAATAACCCGAATTTCTGAAGATCTTCATCTCTCCTGGGTAAGTCCTTTCTCCGGGATTGTCCAAAGTCAACTTCCCCAAATGTTCAAGAGGAAAAGTAAAGTCTTGAACCAGTTCTTGCAAGTTCAAAATGAAACAAAAGTTCATCAAACACAAATCCACTGGTAACAGTTCTTCAGCTTTCTGTTGAAAAGATCCCCTTCCAAATCCGGCAACGAAAACAGCACCAATAGTAATCCTGGATATCCTATTTCCAAGATTGTTTTGCTACAGTTCAAAGAATAGGTTAACAACTTCTCCTTATATAACTTTACATATGTTTATGACCTTTGCAGTGCATTTGGTACAATTGTCAGAATGCTTCTTCTTGTGTTGTTGTTTGTCTCTTGACAACCATCTTTCTACTACTATTACTGTGGGGACAGACTCCTTGATTCTGCAGTATGCCACTACTTCATCCAACTTCAATGTAACACCCACTGACAGTATTATACACAACCACTGTTCTGGTATTTCTGCTTCAACTTTATACTTCAGGATGGTTAGGCATTTTAAAGACAAGACACTTCAATCTCTTCAGGTGGGCAAGGCAGTCTTCCTTCCTATTCTCCAACATAAGGGCAGTGTGCATTACTGCCACAAGTATAACCTGCCTCTGCTTCAAGACTGACTTTCTTGAAACTTCAGCTGTCTCAGCATTACAGATTATTTTGCTCAATCTTCTTACAAGCACCCAGCTCCCTTCTCAGCTTTATTCACACCTTACTGGTTACAGTAGCTACCTTGAAGCTGTACTGCCACAGTTCCAACTTCGGGTGAAAATGTCACACTTATATCAGAGGACACTGGATCATTCACAACTTCGTAAATCAGGTGCATAGATTTAAACAGGTCTTGCTTTACTATAGAAAGTGTTCACCTATTGGCTGGGTTATTTGTTCTTACGACAACTTCAATTTTGAAAGAATACTTGTTCTTAATATTGCAAGTGTCATTCTTCAAAGGAAAAACAGATTTAAGCACACACAACCACTCTTTAAGGTAAATCTCTAACCTGAAATAAATGTAAGGGCCTTTATTCCCACATATTATCACAGAGATGCTTTCTGACTCCTGTCGGGAATCACAATTGGTCACACTTGACCTTCCTTTGATGTAGTAAACACTTTTAACAGTTGTGAAAGTCAACTCGAATTTTTTTTCCTGAATGCTTTAGCAAGTGTTCCCTCTTAATTAGGGACACACAACCACTCCGGCAACTTTAACAGCTCAACAATGGGAAATTAAATGCTTTTCATCTTACGAGAACACTAGGACTTTTACTAGAAGGGTGCGTAATAGATTTACACTGTTGGCCATAATTTGTTCACAGTGTCGAACAGTTTGTACTCGCTTCCAATCTTACGCAAGTTCCTTTAGAGATGGTAACAGTTACCAGCAAGGTTTTCTGAGTGAACGTGAACACCAAGCTTCAGTCACTGGCTTCTTGAACAATACGGTTGTGGGTCGCTTCACTGTCCCAACTTCTTCCACTTCTACTACTGCAGTGGGCACACTTGGGACCCACACCGCTCTGCATCACAGGTTTTTGAGGTCTGGGCATGCGAACAAGGAGTGCCCTTCATTCCTTTGTCCTTCAACTTGCTTCCTGCTGTGGGCCTCCGTTTGCTCCAGCACGGCTGCAGCTCTGCAATTTCAGCCACTAGGGGCACCTGAAAAAATCTTCACTCTCAGCCTGTCTTTCCCTCTGCAAGGCAGGGTATGTGAGCACAGGACACTCTCAGAACTTGCCGGTAAAATCAGATGTACCTACATCCCGGTGATCACACTTCTGCTTCTGCTACTACTGCTAGCCTTCTAGCCCCTGTTCCAGCTACTTCCTTTGTTCCTCTCCTGCTTCAGCCTTGTATACCTCATAGGTGGGGCAATTAGTTTCAGGTGCAGGCCATTAATGCTAATTGCCTGAATTTTGAAAAGGCTCTTAGGCCTAATTGCCTGTCCTCCACTTCTGCATGCTTGTTCAGGCCTTCTCCTTGTCTCAGTCCCTGTGGTATTCTGGGACATGTAGTTTACTTTATTAAAGTTAGGTTGTTCTACTGCTTGTTTATTTTTAAAGGAAGATGTAATTCCCTTATTAATTTTAACAGAGGGGCTGTAGGTTTCAACTCTATTAGAAGACGATGGTGTAGAGAAGGCAACACGTTTGCTATTCCTTGTAGTGTACCCTTGATATTGAGGAAGACATTTGCTTTTAGGGACCAACATGTTTCTTTCTTTTGGTATACTAGGTTCAGATGACACATTCGTAGGTTTTGCCGCCTTAGATTTAACAGGAGAGTGAGAGATATTACAATGGCACTATGACATAACCTCATCTGGCATAGTGGTAAGAATATCCCCTTCAGAGGAAAAATACTGTGTCCCACCCCATGGAATCTCCCCACTTCCCTAGGTCTTGTCTCAACCCAGGTGATCCTCCCACAGTACACCATAACCAGGGTTGAGACCTGGAAGCGTCTGCCCTCCCCTGGCCACCTGGGAGGAGACTTTAGGCACAGTTTAAGTGAGGGGTCTTCAGGATTCTTCACAGGAGCATGAAATTCAGTAAAGACCAACAGTGAGTTTGTAGAATAGAAAAAGTTATAACGAGTAAAGATGGTGGTGGTAGCAAAAAATATCTAATCAAATGACTGGGGTGGCCTGACAAATTCAAGAGTTGGGTGCACACCGGATGTCTAGAGGGCATGGGTGAATAATAGGTGCAGTATGGAGTTTACACCTTTTTACATTATGCTCTCCAACAACGCTTTAGTGGAGACATTCCCAGGAAACACAATTTCCAACTTCACATTGCAGCTGGCCAAACTAGTAAAATTGGAGGGACAATGGATGGTGGCGCTCACTGAAGTTCAGTACGTCCACTTGTGGGATTCTTTAGGCAAAGGGGAAGCCGTGTTTATCATAAAACGAACAAACCCACTGAGGCTCTGGATATACAGGAACTTATCAGGAGCATCCACAAAGCCATATCAATCATACCCGAGTACAGCGATACCACGTTACAGCAAGACCCTCAGCAGCCAAATGTTTTTCTGCAGGTTCCGGATGCATCTGTCAGGTTTGCAACAATGTGGCGACTGCATGAAATATTGGGATCCATGCAACACATTGTAAGTAAAGAACCATGGGAAAATTCCTCTGCCGACATTAACAGGGGTTTTTACAGCTTATTGCTTTACTGCTATATCGTGGAGTATCAAAAGGTGGGGGATAGCTACACTCACTACTTAGAATTGTGGAGATTGAAGGGAACAACAACAATATTATGAACATTCAATACAACAAACCTGATTACGTTTCTGTGTGTAAAATCCATTTTGACACCATCAACATACAGATAAGAGATGACCAAGGGTATTTTGTCTCCTTTAAATACAGAACAATACTGCTGCGCTTGCACTTCAGACCACACTGGCTGCAAGACTAATAAAACAGTATTATAATGGTGGTGGTGAAGAACTATGGAGACTACCAGGGATCATATGGAATATTACCTGAACCATTCCAGTTACAGTGATCAGCCATATTTTAGCAGAAGCCCTGTAATGTATGAAGCGGAAGTAGGCAGTATCTTTAGAAGTTTCTTTAGACACCTGATGAGATTCCTAGAGCATGGCTTTGAATTTGCTAAACCACACAAGACGTTATGGGATGTGTGACAACGGCAGATGCCGAGCATCTCACCAAACAGAAAAAGGAGGGCCAGGATGGATTAGGATTCATTTATAGACCACAAAGGAGTGTTAATAGCATTCCAGCTGCGCAGCCCAGCGAAACCGACCAAGAAAAGCAGATCGAAGGCCCAACGTGGCCAGCCGAGTAAGAATAAGAAACAAGTTATCCCTAAAAGACACAAGGGCAGTGATATCTTTTAAGGAACAATGGCCTTGCAAAGAGCCTCAGGGGAGTGTGTGAAATTGGAGTTTGTTATATTCACCAAACCCCGAACCAGATCAGCATTGTTAACAGGTTTTTCATGGAGGCCACCCCTCTGGCAGCTCTTTCACTGCTAGCCCCCATAGAATTCTTTGTGTCAGGCTCGACAGACATGTATCTGGATTTGAACGAAACGCTGCTGCATCTAACTTGTAAAATAATAAAGGTAGACGGGACAGACTTTGAGACAACCACATGCATGGCCACCATCACCTATCCCATAGCCACCATGTTCAACCAGGTAGACGTGACACTGGGTGACCAAATGTTAACTCTGTGTGATAAATATGTCTGCCTAGAGAGCCTATATAAAGAGCCTATTCAACTTATGGCCACGATACCATGAATAGGCATTTCTCGGTAGAACTCTTTTACCACATCAACATGGGGAATTTCAAAAACACTGCTCTGGATGGTGTAAAACACAGGGTTCATGAAGAGAGCCCATCACACAAGGCCTAGTACAGTATTCAATTTACTAGGCCATCTACATGTGGACCTTTTCTTCCAGGATAAACTATTGATCAACAGCGTTGACCTGAAAGTGAAATTATCCAGAAACATAAATTCGTTTTGCCGCATTAGAGGGGGCGCCGACTAATACAAGCTAGTCATCATATTGATGAGTTTATTCATTAAACATGTTATGGTCTCTCTGACTTTTTAGACTGGCACATGCAGAGGCATCACACATATCTAATGTGAAGTACCAGTGGAGAGGTACACCCTTAAAGTCTTCAGCATTCCTACCGGCAGTCATGGTACCAGTCAAGACAACCTGTTCCTGCAGAAGCTTCCAAAACAAATCATCATTGGAATTGTTGAAACCAGCACAAATGATCGCAATCCCTTCAACTTCAAACACTGAAACATCAATATTGCAGCTCTACATAAGGAGTGTTCGGATCCCTGCCAAAACATACATACCTAACTTTGGAGTTCTGAACATAATCAAGGAATGCATGGGTCTGGTAGATGTCATTGGGAATCACATGTGTGATGCAGTGTTACAATCACACGCAACAAGAAGGCCCTCGACTATACCATACTGGCCTTTGATCTAAGACCCATCAAAGAAACAGTGGGTTATTTCAACCTCCTGATGAGTGGGAACCTATGCGCTAAGATAATGTTGAAAGAAAGCTAACTGCTACACACTTGTTGTTATTGGGGAGCATTTTTTATAGCATTTTCGGATCAATGCTCAACGAAACATACTCTTTGATTTTTAATGGATATTCTCCAGATAAAAGGATTTCTGCCTAAACATTGACTGGCGTGGAAATCTTTTCACATGCCACAAGCATCTACCCAGGAATCGACCTGTTAGCCGGATGGTGAGCACCAATCTGCAGGCCCGTGGTGGAAAACAGTGCGTAGCTTTGTGGTTGCAGTGGGAAATGCTAACAGTGTTTTGACAGTTTGGCACACTTCCTGCAACACCCCATATATGCCAGCATTTTAATGGATTTTAATGGATTATGTAAAAAGCATTGCAACATATTTATGTTATACCACCATGCCTGTCCAAGACTCTGAAGCCATTAACTGCGGTGAGCACTGTATATTCTTTATCAGTCTAATGTCAGAATGGAGATCACTGTTGGCTGTTTTGAAAATGTATTCAAACAACCACAAGCAAAACGATCAAATGGTGACCCGATTCGTTAACAAGATGTTACCTATGTTGTATAAATCTCTCAAAATTTTTACAGTGTGTCAAAAATGTAAATGTCGATTGTCTATGTAGTTGTACATGTATCAATAAAATAACGTTTTAAAAATCAACAAGCGTTGCGTGTTATTATATATAATAAATAGGACAACGTAAAAAAGAAGCGGTCTGTTTTATGATTTGAAAAGACATTTATGTATTTAAGAAAAATACATTTAATACATTTCATTACAAAAAGAAAATAAACACAAACATTCAGACAATGGATGGCTTGGATTAATCAGAAAACCAAATAGCCCAGACGCATTCCTGGCCCAGCCTAGATGCTTCAGAGGTATGGCTCTCGGGGACATCGTAGATTTGTGAGGTTGTGGGTAAAGAGTCCTTAAACCGTGTGGTATTCCACCCCTTGTCATGACTGGGTGAATGGGATCTGTTTACAGGGGTTATTACTCCAGGTGGCTCTATAGGTGCGGCGTAGCAGGGGAATCAGTTTTTAGCCAATCCAGACGGCAGCGTTGCGCAACATTAACCACAATGAATGTCAGTGCACCGCTTGCACAAACCATCATATTTAGTAATAGTTCCACTTTAGGTTCATAGCATTGGCTAAGGGTATTCATCACAGCAGCCACAACAGGGTCTAATCCAGCCAGACCTTCACAATGCTAGATTCTTCGGGCAGCATTGTATAAGGTTAGTTTTTTTTTTTCTGCATTAGTGTGCAGTGCGTGGTTTAAGTATTTATGCAGAATGTTCATATATAAGGCCACTTTAACATGCGTCGGCAAATCTGGTCTGTTAAAAAACATCATTCATTGCAGAGTTGAGCCGCATGGTGGCAACCTTCTGTATATTCCAATCCACAGTGGGTGTGGAGGTCACTAGACTTTCTAAATGCTGCTTTTCCACCAAATACATATTATGAGTGTGCTCCATCACTGACCACCGAGCAAGCTGGTGATTAGTGGTAGGGCTATACCTATGAGAGATCCTATGAATCCGCCGGCCTGAGAGACCACTTTCCTTTTAGCCCTTAGTGACATCCACCTGTTGACTAAATTCTTGATTACACCCTTTATCTTTTGCAACACACTTATTTGATGGTGTGTTAGGTGGATGTGTCCTTTTAGAGTCTTCTGGGCAATCTCAGAAATAGCGGCCACCAGATCGACAGAGACTATGGCTAGAATGGCATTGCATTGCTGAGACGTGGTGTATTCAAGAATTTTGAGCAGTACAACGTCTCTCCATATGCGTGTCGACATGGTGAACCCACTATGGGATACTGATGAGGTATTGTGATTAATGGTGTTTTTTAGATGTCTTTTTAAGAGTATAAACAGGATGCAGTTCAGGCAGAAATATATTGGTGCACAATCTATAATGCTCTAGAGTGGTTGTTTTTAAAGCAACCCACAGATAGGGCTTACTGTTAGCATCTTCAAAAGCCTCAATAAAAAATCACATTTTGGATGGCTACATTGTCGAGCTATCATGGATAGTTGTTTATTGGGGGTTAAAAAATACTATATACTAGCATTGAACGTTATTGATCTGCTGCTCTTGCCCTTGTTCAAAAAGTTCTGTATCATATAACACATTGCTGTGATGGGAGTATTGATTAAAGGCTTTTTCTAGTTTAGCGATATGGCCTCAATCATTGTCCACGATGATCATATTCACGATGCTCAGTGCCAGTAAATGATCACCATTGAGACTGTCAGGCATACCTTCTACAAAATGAAGGTGCTTAAACTGTTGCAAGAATGAATAAAGGGGTTGCCAGCAGCTATATAACCAGAATATATTATTGGAGATGTGACTCATTGCAGTGTGGGTGTTTTTCTCAAAGTTGTCTGGCAAAGTAACGCTTACCGCAACTGGAAGGCCCTGCCAGGGAACAAGCACACAAGCCAACAGATGTTGTATCCTGGAATCCATAATAACAAATACTAATGGGTTAATGCACCATCTACAGATATCTATGGGCAAACTTCCTGGTGGGTTTAACTCACCTATTACATGTGTATACTCAGTACATCATATACTTTTAAACAACACTCACTGGGGGGCCGTCACTCTACAGAGAGATATGGGACCCCCAGTCTAGAGGAGAAAACAAAAGGAATTAATACCGCTTCTTACAAAGACAAAACTCATTTATTAAAAATCAGACTTAGTGTTTTAGTAACAACAATAATTAATAAGACCAAATTGGAACAAATGGGGCATTTTACATTAGATAATGCCCGGTATTAGATTTTTTTAGATTTTTATAGGGCTTTCTATGCAGCACGTTGTATATTATTAAAATTTATCTAAACAACGTAATACTAGCACCTATAAAGATCTTACACCTCTTGCTGATATCACACACCTAAGGATCCTACCCAATAAGGTCCTTACATACATATAGACACAGTAAAACAGACCTATACCTAAGGTCACTTTCAATTCTTATTGATTATGTCAAGTTGTTTTATGACATAGATCATAGAAAAGCATGAGTCCAGCTCATACTCTAATAAGGTCGACCGGTTTCATAACCACACTTGTTTAGGTCATCTTCTTCAGGACATGTAGTTTCAAATGAAGGGGTGTTGACTCCCTAATGGAAAGACTTTTTCCAGATGTGTGTTCTTACTCCGCCCACTTCAAACTAGTGGCACTGTCTTGTGTTGCCTGCCCATATACGCGTTGTGCAATTTGTCTTATCCCCTGCAGTTCTTTTAATACTCGTTGCTTATCGTATGCAAGAGGAAAAAGGGGGGGTGTTGTAGGCGCCGTTAGATCGCCTCATCAAGCGGCTATATTATTACTTTCCTTCGGTCCTCGCGTATGTAAGCACTATCCGGGTCTGCTGCTCTGATTACTCTGCAGCGGCTTCTTCTCCACAGACCGTGATTAAGTGCTAACATGTATTATGAATACACGGTAGGAATGCAAGTTTGACCTTCTAGAGGTCATCAAATACAGAATACCCTTTGTGTTTCAGGGTTTAACTCACTACAGGCTTAGCATTTCAGCCTTCTGCTGCTGATAAAGCAAACACTGCTGTGCCTGTGCTTCTTTATTCAGTATTTAAGCGCTACATTGAATCCTACAATTAAAATGCACGGCCTTCTCTATCTTACCCAGAATAAAACTATGTTAAAGCTTTGTATATTTTCTTCAACAATATACCCCTTAAAGGCTGTATAAAACCCTCCATCCACTGTGTATGACACACAACATACCTTTAAGCAGCTGTAATGCATCATCTGCCATATGGCAGCCCCATCCTCAGCCACACAAAACAATGCTTCACACTTAAAAACGGTTGTGTCCACCATCACATCCTGTAATGCTGGCCAGAGGGGGCCAATACCACTACAAAGAGCATTCCAGAATTGACACCTTGATAGCGACGATGCCCAAGATGCATGACTCCTTGTGATGACAAAAATATGGCATCATTGCTGGTCCTCAGACTCATGGATAGCTGTAGCATCCAAGACCCCACCCATTCCCAAGGTACCGGTAGCTGAGGCCCATTGAGGAACCAGAAAATCCAATCTCCATCGTTGGGATGCCCCATCCATTCACCGTTGCTGGGGGCCACAACCCAACAATGTACCATGCTCAATCTGAAGAACAACTCCATCCACAGCAATACACAACATATTGTGAAAACTTGATGTGGAAGATGGTTGTAATTGTAAACGTTTGTTTTATTGATTTAATGTTTTTACTTAAGCAAGAATGGATTTTTGTAACATGTATAAAATTGAAAAAGTTGTTGTAATACAACTATATTCAATAATAAAAAAAAAAAAACATATTGCAAAGTAAGCATCTGCATCATAAGTCCAATGTAATACCCCAGCTTTTGGTCCTGTGATAATGTATTGAGCCTGATTCACAAAGGGTTTTTAGAGAACCTACCAAATGTCATAGTTATCCTTCAGAATTTCTTCTCTAAATCTGGCTCCCCAAAATCAGCTGCTGCTTGAAGTATTTGCATTCTTAACATATTTCACAGTATTTAGCACCACGAGCGTTAGAAGAAGCATATATGCAAGAATATGTTTTGTGTGTGTGTGTGCATTTGTGTGTTTTTGTGAATGTGTTTGGTGCTTGTGCATGTTTTTGTGCGATGCAGGATCATACTCCTTGATTTGGGTAGCAGAGGTTTTTGCTCTAAAGTGTAAACCCTGCAGGGGTGCACAGTTAGAGGCTTGGAAGGCATGATTTTGCAAAAAAGTTCACAACATTTGAAATAAGAACCCAATTTATTACACTTAAATGGGTAAACTATGACACCAAGTTTTGTTCTGGTTTTCATATTGTGGGCACGCTCAGTTTAGATTTCTCTCAATTAAAGAGAAAGCATATGCATAGAGGCTTGTCCATTTGTAGGACACCTTCCTCGTAAGTAAATTTAAAAGGAAATGAGTGCAAGAACATATGAGAAGGGTGCCATACATAAAGATAGAACCTTTGGAATTTTTTGTTCCTGACTGTTAGTGAAGAAAAGCACCTGGCCTACTTATGTCAGTGAACAAAAAAAGAGGCAGCCACACATGTGATGTCATCAGTGATGTCATCATTGACATTTGTGATGGCATGTTTGATGTCATGGGTGTTAGTCCTTGCAGTGCACACTGGTGGCGCGAGCTATGGTTGCTTAGCTTACCATAACTGGCAAACATTTTTTTCTCGGTTTTATCTGTAACCATAACATCCCTGTAACTAAATCCATACACTCTGCCTGCTGAAAGACAATGCCATGGACATTTTCAATGCTCTCACAACTCCTACTAACAAAACTCCTGCTTCTCTCACTTCCTGTACAACATATCCAGCAAACCCGATTGGCTGTGTCTCCAATGTGGACAGACACCTCGCCTGTACTGCCTCCTTGCAGTCCCCATTGCATGCCAGGCAACCTCAAAAGATCCAGATGTGGTACGTGCCATCAGCGGATTACCGTGGTGTCTGTGGACATTTTGCCCAATCTAAGCGGTGTGGAATTAAACACAATATAAGTTATTTATTCTTTAGTCGTGGCTCTGAAAATAACTTTTTAAATGTTTTATTTTTCCTTTTTTGTACACTTTACATCTTTGTTTACATTTCCTTACAGGAACGTCTGCAATGCATTACTAAGATTGGAAAGGAAAATTGCAATTCCGACATCTGCGAAGTGAACGCCATCTTTACAAAAAAAAATCACACCATCAGAATTTACATTATCATTCCAAAACATGACATTTGTTTAGCATATAAAAAAGCAGATACACCTTTATTGCCCATCTGCCTGGATTCTTCAATTTGAGGAATTAAAAAGTTAGTTGGACATCTCGATGTTCACCTCTGATTTATTTCCCAAAAAATAATCTGAGCAGCAGGAAACAGTTGCATTCAGCTTTTAAAGAAATCCTCCCTGCAACTACCAAAGACACTGGAGTCACAAACCCAAAACTGTCCCCTCCACAATGCACAATCACAATGTCTGGACATTAAAAGTGAGCCAGAATGAAAGCAATATTGCCCAGTTCAAGCCACAAACTGCATGCCATAAAACTTTAATTTCAGCCAATCTAATATTTCCAAGGATGCGATGATTATCAGCATGCATCTTCAATGACTGAATTGAAGAGTCCCCCAGTATCCACAGTCTACCTTCTAAAAGACATTGCCATTGTCACTGATCTCACAACTCCTGTAAACACAGCTCCTACTACCCCCTCTTCCTGTACACCACACCCAGCAAACTTGATTGGCTAATCCCTACAGCCCCCTTTCCATGTCAGGCACTCTCAAAAGACCCAAGTGTGGCACGTGCATTCTGATGACTACTGAGATGTCAGTGGACCACATAGCACAGTGGCAGCCCTTCTACCCTTTCCACTTTCATGTTCTCAACACTCCCTCATTGGCTGCTTTCAAAGAACCACATATCCATCTGCACATAACCCTGTCACCTCACTTCAACTCTTCAGATGAACACTTGAACTCTCAGAGTACACATCACCTGTTAATGAAATACATCTGCATTAAAAAAGTACTTTACATATGTGCAAGGTTTCTATTCCAAGATTCTCCAAGATCCTTATCTAACAGAATTTAGTACAGGTATGCTTACATTTAAAAACATGTCTTCTTCAACTCTTTCAAAAATATACATATATAAATGGTTCCTACTACTGACCCTGCAATACGCTTCTCAATAAGCATGTTCTCTTTTTTAACCACGCTAGCAAATACAATGCATTCCAGCATTCATCCCCTGCTCACATGAAGCAGCAAACAATTGCAATGCTCTGTACTTCAAACTGTTTCCATTTACAATCCTTGTGATGAAAGTTAAAGAATGCATATGTGCATTCATAGCAGCACTGTGTTGCTGTTTCACAATATAAGAGAAAGGCACATGACATACATTTGTAGACCATTTTTAAATGCCACATGGTGTCTGCCAGTTGTATATGTTGGCGGCACATGCATACATCCCAGAACCGCCCATTTCAACGTATTGGTGCTTCTTAATTCTTTCTTTTTTCATTTGCATTCTGTCACTTCCAATTCCACTTATCCCATAATAAAACACAAACTACAAGTCCCAGAATGCAAAGGCAAAGCACAACTTACTTCAGGATTTGAAACTGTGACATGTACATCAAACAAACGTATACAATTCTGTGCCTTTCAAAATATTACTTGGGAAGCAGTTTTAAGCAAATAAAAAATGCATATCTGCATTTACAGCACATATGTGTAACTTTTTCACACAAGAAAATAAAAACAGATAAAATAGATGTGTACACTATTTGTAATTGGCACTCAGTGTGTACGTTTTAATATATTGACAGTACAAGTATAATTCCTTACATAACCCATTCCAAACTTCAGCTGCTAATGCAGTCCTACTTTTTTCTCTACATTCTGTGAATTGTAGTTCAACTTTCACAATGGTAAAAGTGGAACTACAAGTCCCATAATGCAAACAAAAATCTAGGACTACATAAACATCTACAGATTGGAATGCATCATGTTGGCCATTATGGATTTACTCTTAACATATTAACTTTCCACAGACCAATTGCCATTTGGAAGCGTACTACAATTCTTTGCCATCAACCTTTCTTCTCTTTTACAAAACGTTACAGAGCTTCTACAAATGCACATACGCATTTCTTAACTTTCATGAAAATGCTTCTAAAAGTGACAATTTGTAACCGTCCACCAATTTTAATAACTATATCCCTGCCACTCCTCCTTCCATTCTAAATATGAACCATGCTTACTAAAAGTACTTTGCCATTACCACATATCCCTACTAAATTTATTTTCCAATTACAGGAAAGAAGCACATCACTGAAATCAACAACCCAAAAATGAATACCCTTTGCATCTGAAAAAGTAAGTACTATAATGTACCATGTGTATGTATGTAATTACATCAGCGCAGTTCCACTATATGTATTACCGCAGACGATTCTTTTCAAGCAAACATTTATTTCATTCTAGCCCATTATATTCCACCATTCACACTCTTACTATTTCCACCTACATACCATCATTGCAACACCAACTCGAGCCTCAAAGCAACACAATCACTGTACAGATTGCATCACAACACCACTGCCTTACTCTCTAACCCAACACCATCACAAGTCTGTACACTCTTATTCTCACAACCTTCCCAACCACACCTAATATACCACCTCACAATTAAACAGCACTCTATTCATCTCTACAATCACACCCACATACCCATGCACCATACATGCAGATACATTGCACAACTTTCCAATGCAACCTTTCTCTGTTCCGATCAGACACAATAGAAAGACAAAGTAGAGCAGATAAGACTAAAAGTACACCACCTCTAAAAAAAGAAAACATTAAAACAAAAGAGCTAGTAGCCTCACTGGACAAAACTAAACTAGCCACACAAAAATAAAGTAACACACCTCGTGCAAAAACAAATAGTGAAAAATGATGTACAAAGAAAAGCAGACCTACTAACAAAATAATCCCAAAATAATTTACAAAAATGTTTCCACCATAGAGTTCTTCACAATATTATAAAAAGATCTGAAAAGTCACAATTTACCCTTAAAAACTACTGCAGACTAATCCTGCAAGTTCTAATTGACAGTGCTTTTCTACTAAATATACAATTGGTTATATTGATATTAAGCAGAATGAAACCACTAAGTCAATTAATCAATATATTACAAGTACTTCTAAACATGTGCAGTGTCAATATAGAGACCTTTTCAATCTTCTGTGATGGGGAATGGATTCACATAAGCAGCACAGAACCATACTTCAATGAAGAAGCATATAAACAAAAACAACAAAAAACAATTGTCATAGATGCTAATGGCGGAGGGTATGAGATGGTAGAACACATCATTATGGCAAAAGAAACCCTTATAGAAAGAAAATTCCCCAACAAACTTTGAACCAAATGCTCCTTTCACTCAAACAAACTGCCCAGTGTACAAATTGACATGCAGCTCAATGTGTAATGTACGCCAACAATCCTTTAAATCTCTACGAAAATTCCTCAATCACTCTATGAAACTGAAAGATAAAAGTAAACTGAAAAATGTACAAAGCATAGACTCTTGTCCAGTGTGCAGCCACATTGGTCTGTGATGTCATTGATTAGCCTGCATTTTAGGAACTGCTTGCACAAGCACTTTCCACTACATCAAAATGTTAGTGGCACACCATTCTACTATACAGAATCTTGTGCATTGACTACACCATGCAAAAAGTCCTGATCTAGAACTGCAAAATGTAACTAACATTCTCCTACATGGAACAGCCAAAGAACTCCTTCAATTACAAGACCACATCCAAAGTAAACACTTGGGAACGGAAGGTGACTCAGAAAGTCCTATAGAAAACATTACTGAAAACCTCATAAACACCAGCATCCTAACAAAGGCATACAAAAAAGGAATAGCTAAGTTTCAGAACAGGTCTGCTGAAATACCAAACCAAATATGTATCTGTTGCCGCAAAACGTTTTATAAAAAGATCACAAAAATCATAGATCTAGCCTACTAAATAGAAGACAATGAATAATCCCAATGGTTCAAAATAGCTTCATATCTAACAGCTGAAGGTAAATACAAAATAACTATACTCAAGAGTGTGCACATACTGCAACAGAAAGCTAGACAATAACCATATGCCATCACATGCTATCACTAATAACCTAGAAATATTCCTAATTCCGAAAAGGTAGCTTATCTTGTATGGCAGCGTTATAAAAAAAAAAGTGCACCCATTTCAAGCTATGAAACGCCTTCAACCAAAATCAACCAAATTACCTCCATCCGAATTACTAAAGAGCATCTGTGGCAAAGTAATATATTTACCATTGGATTTAGTAGAAAATGTACAAACTCTAGGAGTGCAATGGTCAATAGATCAACTTTGATTGTACAAAGTATGCCAACAAAAGCCAACGAAAAATTGGCAACAACTAGTCTACTTAAACTAAGTTAGACAAGCCCTAAAATACCTAAAAGAAAACAATCACTGCTACAAAGATATAATCATAGAGGAAAACTTAAGAGAAACCACCCACATTATTCAAGAGTTACCAGAAACTGTCCAATTTGAATGTGTAGATTGTGTTAAAGCAGCCAACATTTTAGACCAGTATACAATTCACCCACTGCACGCCAAAGACAAAATTGACGATGCATTAGAAACATATCACATGCATCAAGCCAAAGGAGACCCAATGAGCATATGGTAGAAAAGTGTAGAAGCATGTTCTTTTCCTCTACTCTTTATTACAGGTAAAAGAGGAAGATATGATGAAAGGTCCACACAAATTAGTACATCAAAATATTATTTTTTCAAATGTCTTCATAAGACCCCAGATTCAGACAAAATGTTGAATACATTTTCCACCGCCAATTCAAATGTGAAGTAGCAACTCTATGTTATGGAGTTGTACACACTTTAAAAACAGGCTCTAACTTTTTAAACATATTTGCTACCCAACTGATTCATAAAATAAAAGACTAAGATGAAGTTCTGCTGTCAAGTATCACAAACCTCTTGCCTCTTGCCAAACATGCATAGTACAAAAGAATAATGGTTCCGACATCATGCCATCAATGCTGACATTACTTGTATCCTGGAATACAACAGACTATGGGCACTATACACCACCAATCTAGATACACAAAAAAATAAACCTTT
Organism: Ambystoma mexicanum; assembly: GCF_040938575.1. NCBI lineage: Eukaryota > Metazoa > Chordata > Amphibia > Caudata > Ambystomatidae > Ambystoma > Ambystoma mexicanum. The sequence goes on along the minus strand of NC_090930.1, from coordinate 235,420,272 downwards.
TAAAAGACCAATAATAGAAACAGACCTTAAAGCAGATTTCCCAACAATACCACTAAAAAACAACAACCATCTCCTGCATCAAACAATACAACCACAAAACTCTCTAGTACAAAATCAACTGCACATTCATCACGAAAGAAAAACACAAATCCCTCTTCGCAGAAACATGTGCAGACCCATCAAATGATCCACAAACAAAATGCTCTGGTCCATTTAAATTCAGCAACCCAAGTGGAGTAAATGGTTATGCTAATGTGACAATGAATCTTCTCTTTCAATTGCCACCAATTGTTCACAACATTTACTTACTCAGCTTGGACCAGTTATGTTTGCAAATTCCCGTCCTTCACAGAAATGCCACAAATAATCCTGACAATACTTAGAGTGTCTCAGGTATAAGGCAAGAATTGGACTACTGTGCAGGAATGGTAACATTTACCATAAACACACAGGAAGATCCACAAGAATTCCTAATGTACATACTGCAAGTACTAGACACCAAAAACATCCCTATAAATGAAATCTTCCAGATTTCATACACATGGAAACATACATGCACTCTGTGCAACTGTGTTTCACAAGACCGCATACCTAATGAATGGTTGTTTTATGTATCCATACCACATTCTGAATCCATAGCATTTTACCAACTTCTGCAGATTGCAAATCATGGCATATTATGCCCTTTTTGCAATTAAAACAATCATTTCACCATACAAATAAACTCACATGTCATACTAATGCTTCTAAGATACAATTTGGATGGTACCAAAAATAGCTGTAAGCTTACAGGCTTCACACACAGCCAAGTATCTCTGGGAAAGAAAACATTCCCAATAGTAGGTTAAGTATACCACACTGGTGCCTTAACCACTTCAGTGCACTAAACTGCATATGTAAAAAAAGAAGTGGTCGGCTTGAATGTACCAATACTTCTGTTTCTCCAAAACATATGTTACCAACAAATTTAACAAATGCCTACTTGATATTCCTGCAACCCAAATGTAGTCACTAAACTATAGCACAATTTACAGTTAGAATATGCCAGCAGGTATGTAACTACATGCATAAGGCTACAATATCACTTTTGAAAGTCAATCTAGTTAGAATACGCCAACAGGTATCTAAATACTTCAAGCATTCCCATAAGCACAACATACTTCAAAAACACATACTAACACCCTTACACTCACATAACTGTAATCATTTTTATTTTTAATCCAGTACAGATTTCTTCCCAATGACCCAGTCATTATGTAATGTCAATACAACAGTAGCGTGTCATACACTAATGTTGCACCAAACACAGTACTTACAATGTACTCGTTGTGAGGGGCTAAAAAATAAAATGTATATTTAAATGTGCATAAACTACAGCTTTTGAACTATCCTGCTCAACCAATTGTATTGTTTTTTTCCACAGAAAATAAACCAGAGATTGCAACTGCATAATGCTACAACACTAAGTAACCACAGCAATTATAATCAAATACATATTCTATAAGCACTGTCCTCAATTGTACTACAATCATAAGTACCATATGCAGTTCAATTACATTATTCCTCCATATTAAAAACTCTTTGTACTCATTACCTACACTTACTATACACATATTGCTACTAATGTAATTCTGCCCATACTCCTACTACATTACCTATAATTACTATACACATATTACTGCTGTGGTGGTTGTGCCCAGTGCATATATTCTTGGGGCCATGGCCTGTGGCCATGCCCCCAGAATTTGGCCACTGGCCTCAACCACCACAATACAATACACTATATTAGAAGTATGTATCATACACCATCTAGTAATTAAACTCTCCCTGACCCTCTAGCAATCGAAAAGATGTCTGCGTACACCGGCTTTGACTGTGGGCTCGGCAGCATTTCCAAACCCTTTTTTTACCTATTAAAACAGGTCCATATTACTTTCATTCCACTTCCCTACCATTTCTACACTCTCTTCTAACCACATAAAATAATACCAAATGTGTTTTCCAAGCCATCCGTTCACAGCGCTGTCTGCGAAATACTGCGCTATCTGCGGGCAGCTATGACAGCTGCCTGGCCTTTTTCATCCTACAAAAACAGCCCCCTGTAATCTTTTTTCCACTCCCTCTGCATTCCCAGCCTCACTTTCCACCACCAAATGACCCAAAATGAGTTTTCCAGACTTTTTTCTTAGCGCGCTGTCCGCGGACACTGCCGACTGACCGCAGATCTAACATGGTGGGCGTTTCCAAAAATCTGATGAACATCAAGCTCATTACCTTTCAATCAGCTGCCATGTCTCATGTCCGTGGACCTCACAGCACCCTCTGGACCAGTCGGGGGTCGGTCCGACAAGCAAACAGGGAAGTATGGATTTATACCAAATTTACAAAAGCATGCTTTCAGGACGAAGCTGCCCCTCCTGTGGCAAATTAGGTGAAATTCCATCCAGCGGTTTGGGCTGTAGGCATGAGCATAATTGTTTGTCAAGCAGCCATTATAAATCAGAGATATGGTAGAGATTCCTTAATACCAGCGCTGACATTCTATATAGAAAAAGCGTTACCATCTACCATCTATGGGGCTGAGACTCGAAACTGGTGTGGGCAGGTTTATTGGAACGTTATCGTAAAGATTACCAAAGAGTGTCTCCATGTGCATTTTAAGGTTTGAATTGGGCCTCATCTCCTCATATGCAATGTATATGTGGAAGTTGTGCAGCCTTCATAGGAAGTGTATAATGAAGACCAAAAATGGCTCACTGCTTGATGTATTGTCGAAATATAAAAATACAACAGATCATAAACATATGAATGTATGGCGCTCTAAAGTGCCGGAGTTCCTGTTTGCAGCTGATGTGACTCAAGACATTCTCATTCACAATCTTAATAAGGCTAAGAAAATAATCTGGGAATGGGATTGGATAAATACTCAAACAAAATGTCTTCAGCAAAAACATCTTAAGGTATATACATCACTTGATATAAAGCCTCAGATGCCAGAATCATATGTCACTAATCAATTTCATTCTGCAAGATATTGTGACTAATTTACGTGATTTAGACTAGGGGCCTCATCACGAGTTGGGCGGTAACGCTATTGGCGCCGCCGTTAATAGCCCTACCATCATACCCCCCTAATTGTGCCGGGTTTGACAGAACGGGTATTGCCCATTCCCCACTGAGCCCATTCGGGAATTCCTCATTGGGCGCAATAGGGAACTTTCATGCTCTTACTGCCGGCGGATTTCCCGCCGGCGGTATGAGCGTGAAATTTTGGCGGATTTCCCCCCAGCTCAGACAAACCCGTGATCTGGTGGACCCTTAAATCCAGCGGTAACAGCGCTACCGCCGGATTTAAGGGTTACCGCCAAACTCGTGATGAGGCCCTAACTATATGGCATTCAAAAGAGGTTTTGGCTAAATGGAACATAATTTAGGCCAACACCAACATTTGTCGGTTTTAAAAAATATGCGGCTGAACCAGAGACTCTTATGCACTTTATTGGCAATTGCTCCCAATTAATGGCGTTAAGGAAGAAATATTTTGAACATTTTTTATTGGTTATTGATTGGTGACATCTGAAATGTTTTGAAATATGATATATGGGGGGCGTGGCTTGGAGCGCCAGCGATGTGGCTGCTCCCCTGAGGCCCGCCGTGCGAAGCCTGCCGCTTCTGGGCCCCTAATGCGGCTCTACGCCTCGATACCGGAGCCCGGCTGATCCTATGGACGTCGGATGGCCTGGGGCTCATACAGGCTGAAGCGGGGATCATAACGCCCAGCGGGGACGAAGTTATTCGCCCCGGCTTCCCGAGTCGTCTTCAGCGACGAATTCCCAAGATGGCGGCCGAGCTCATCCCCCGGCCCAGGAGGGCGAAGAGAGCTCCTTGAGGCCGCATCCGGACGCGGCTCAACTCCTCGAGTGCCCGGGGCGCGGCGGAGTGGCACCAGCCCCCCGGACTTTTCCTCCGGTGGTCTCCCCGAAGAGACCGCTGCGCAGCTGAGCCGCCCGCGGGGGGCCCCCGCTTCCCGCGCTACCGGCCCAGGCCTGCCCGTGGCTACCCGACGAAGAACGGCACGGACGGTGCCTATCAGGTAGGGGCTGCTGAAGGTGAGGACCCGGGTGGGGGGCTGGCCTCCCATCCCTCCGGGGCCACACGAGAGGAGCCCTCCAGACCTGCCACAGCACCTGAGGTGGGGGCCACACCACCCCCCCCTCCGTCCCCCGGCAGCCCCGGAGCGGGCTCCAGCCTCCACTCCTCGCTACCCGACCAATACCCGGAGATCCTGACCCCATACGCCGCATTCCTGGGGCGCCCCGGCCCATACCAACGTCTGGGGCCTCCGTCCTGGCCCGGGACCTGGAGGTCCCCTCCCATTATCATCCCCACCGGGGAATCCGGGCCTGGGTCCACGGAGGAGGGGTGGTCCTGGCCTGGCCGCGTTGGGGGGTCCACAGCTGCAAGCCCCGAGGAGGGCCTGACCTACGCACCACGAACCAACGCTGCCCACCTGGAGCCCCGGCCTAAGGCCCTCACCGACGCCCCCCGGCGCGGCTAGGCTAACCCCCGGGCCTGGCCGCCCCTCCGCCCGGGCTACCCCTGACTCCGGAGGGGAAGCCCCCCCTCAGCTACAGAAGCGACTTGGCTGCGTGTTTCCTGGGGCGCCCCGGCCCACTGTATCACCCGCTCTTTCTCCCTGGCCCAGTCCCAAGCGGGCGCACAACAATCTATCTACCCACCGGGACCTACGCCCCACACATCTGCCCACCACCAAGATCTGGAGAGCTCACCCCCTTATTTGAAGCCACTGTGCACCGGCCAAGCCCGGAACCAGCATTCCCTCTCCTTAATCAAGAGCCTTGACGCCCGACCACAGGGTGGGCCTTCCAAACCATCTTCCCACCCACGATTCGCCACCATGTCTAGACAGTCGAAAGCTACTAAAAACGTGGACATTGCCACCATGCTCACCGCTCCTGACAAGGGAAAGAAACCTGATTCAGCTAAACCCACCCCAACGATCTCCCAGCAGGAGGGTGACACCCCAGCTACCAGAGGTGATCTACTGGCGTTTATGGCAGACATCAAAGCTGAGTTTCGGTCCTGCATGTCGGAACTCACCACCAAATTGGAACAAACGGACCACAGGGTGACCGAGGTGGAGCAGAGACTGAGTGAGATCGAGGACCGCTCCCAAGACCAAACATCTGCTATGGGAGATATCCAGCAAACAGTAAGAGCCCTCCAAGACAGGTGCGAAATCCTCGAACACAAACAAGAAGACTTAGAAAACAGAGCCTGTCGGAATAACCTCCGAATCCGGGGAGTTCCGTCCTCAGTCCTCGACAAAAATCTTGCAGACTACATAGGAGACCTCTTCCAAACCCTCCTCCCACAACTAGATAAATCCCAACTGCTGCTGGATCGGACTCACAGACTGCGTCCGTGTCGGGGAGTAGACTCCGACCAGTTCCCAGATGTCATTACAAGAGTTCACTATTTCTCCACAAAAGAAGCTATCTCCGCTATCAGTCGGTCCGGAGATGAACTCTCCTTCCAAGGTCACCCTCTTCAAATTTATCAGGACCTCTCCCTCTCAACCCTACAGAAAAGAAGGGCTCTCCGACCTTTAGCCCTCTTCCTCCAGGAGCGTCAAGTCAAATATAGATGGCTCTTCCCCACAGCATTGCAATTTTCTTATAATGGCTCCCTCCGGAGAATATCCCATTTAGAAGATGCCGCTAAAATCATACAGAAATCCTCCTCCCCCGAAAGGAACTACCTCCCCAGACTTCGATGCTTCAGGGAGCCCTACGTCAGCCTTTCCTCCCCAACCCAGGCGACCCTCATGGTCCAGGGCCTCCCGAAACAACAGAAAAAGATAGCCGGAGTCCGAGCGGCCCTAAATATCTTCCGCTCCTCCGGCGTCCCGGACGCCCGACGCCCTTTCAGCTAAACCCAGAAGCGGCAACTCCGGCCCAACACAGTCCTATGTTCACCCAGTGCGGCGGGCTTCTTTCACGGCCTATGCCCCCCTCCAAGGTCCGCTCCATTTTAAAGTCCTTGGATGCGTACGTTACTTTTTCAAATACAATTGGCCCTGTTGGCCTGGGGTGGGGTTACACCCACAATGTTTCCCACCCCGCCAGTTAAAAAGTTGGCCTCCCGTTGGGGGCCTCCGTTAAAACTGCAAGTGCGGTACAGATCGCTTCTACACCCTCTTCACGATGGCAGCTAATGGACAACCTGGAGTCCCCCCTCCATCCCCCAAGCATGGAACCTCTAGCTCCCCGATCCCGGAACACCAGACGCTGAGATGTCTTTCCTGGAATGTTAACGGACTCAACTCTCCCCCCAAGCGCAAATCGATTCTCCAGAAGCTACAAAATGAGGAGGCCGGAGTGGTGTTCCTTCAAGAGACTCATCTCCTCCCGGCAGACTTCGGTCGTCTCCGATCTAGCATGTATCCACGCCAGTTTTTCGCCTCGGGGAACTCTAAAAAGGGGGGCACAGCAATTATGTTCCGGAAAGACCTGCACCCCCAGATCTTAGATTCCATGATGTGCCCGGAGGGCCACTTCGTGGCCATCAAGTGCTTCCTACTGGGGGACCTCTACACCCTGGTATCGGCATATGCACCCAATTCGGGACAGGCAACTTTCTATGATTCACTGGGCTCCTCCCTCTCAAGCTTTGCGGAAGGCCAGACAATAATTGGAGGGGACTTCAATGGGGTTCCAGACCCCACTAAGGACAAATCCCACCCCCCTGCTCTTGGCGAGTTCGGTCAGGCCCTCAGTCTGCTGCGGCTCTTCAGAACCCTGGAGGTGGTGGATACATGGCGGGTGCTTCACCCCACCGAGAAAGATTACTCTTTCTTCTCGGGCATTCACCGAACTTATTCCAGAATTGACCTCCTCCTATCTTCCCCCCAAACTCTCGCCCTCGCTAATGAGGTATCTATAGGCCAGCGAATTCTATCAGACCATGCTCCGATAATAATGGAATTAAGCATTCAGAACACCCACGCTAAGGCGCCACGCAGATGGGCGCTCTATGACCCGATCCTCAATGATATGTCAATCAGAGACAATATAACTACCACCATCAAGAACTTCTTTGAGGAGAACCCAGCCGCGGACACCTCCCTAGCCAATAACTGGGATGCAATGAAGGCTGTAGTTCGGGGATCCCTGATAGCCCAAGGCGTAGCATACCATCGAAACCGGAAACACGTCCGTTTATCCTTGGAGGAGGACTTGCGAGCAGCTGAGGAAGCCCAGAAAAAGAGTGGCTGGTCTCCCAGAACGCAACGAGCGCTTCGTTCGGCCAGGAAGAAACTGGAGGCCCATTATGCGGAACACACTGCGCAACTTTTGGCGAAGACCAAACAATTTTACTATGCCAAAAGCAACAAGGCCAACAAGCTGCTGGTAGCCAAGCTAGCTAAAACAAGACGGACTAACACAATTATAGGGCTCCGAGACCCACGGGGGGTGACGCATCACTCCGAACAGATGAAACTACAACTAGCTTCGGACCACTTAACCCAGGTCATGACAGCGCCCCCCCGAGATCGGACGAGGCAGGAGGCATACCTGCGAAACGCAGCCTTAACGCGTCTCCCAGACTCCACACGAGAGCAGTTGGAAGCCCCAATAACAGATGAAGAAGTCGACGAAGCCATCAAGGCCCTCAAACCGCGAGCCCCGGGCCCAGACGGATTCTCCCCGAGGTTCTATAAGATATTTAAGCTCCAGCTCATCCCCCACATGGTGGCTCTTTTCAACTCTTTCCAGGTTTCGGGTTCCGTAACCCCCACAATGCAAGAGTCGGTGACGATCCTCCTTCCTAAGCCGGGGAAAGACCCGAGGGATCTGGCGTCATACAGACCCATCGCCCTACTGAATATTGACGCCAACCTGTATTCGAAGATTTTGGCTAACCGCCTGGCACTTATTCTCCCGGAAATAATCCACCCCGACCAAACAGGCTTCATTCTTCATCGAGCAGCAGGGGACAACATCCGGCGGACTCTGAATCTGGTGGACATTGCCCACCGCAACTCCCAAGGCCTGGCCTTAATGGCCCTGGACGCAACCAAAGCCTTTGACAGAGTCGATTGGTCCTATCTGGAATGTACCCTGGAAGCATTTGGGTTCGGCCTGACAACCCGAGCCATGATCCTAGCGAACTACAAGCAGCCCAAAACCATCCTCAGGATCAATGGCGTCCACTCAGCCCCGATACCTCTGACCTGTGGGACAAGGCAGGGCTGCCCGCTGTCACCCCTGCTCTTCGCCCTCACGATGGAGCCCTTCGCCCAGAAGATTAGGCGGAATGAGTCCATCAAGGGACTTCAGGTGGGCCCGTCCCACCACAAAATTGCTCTCTACGCGGACGATGTACTACTGACACTCACAGAAGCCAGTACCTCAGCGAAGCACGCCCTGGCCGAAATAAAGGAATTGGGGGAGGTTACCGGCTTTACTGTTAACTTCGCCAAATCAGTGGCCCTGGGAATCGGCCTCCGCCCAGAGGAAAAAGAGGCGTTAACGGGTCTATGCCCGATCGAATGGCGGGACCACTCGATCCCCTACCTAGGAGTTTTCATCCCGGCGAACCCAAGGGAGACCTATCAGGCGAACTTTCCCAAACTGATCAGGGAGCTGGAGGGGGACCCGAAGCGCTGGACCACGCAAGAGATCTCACTAATGGGCCGGATTACAGCCGTCAAAATGAACTTGCTCCCTGGGTTCCTCTATGCCTGCTCGTCCCTATCGGTGCCTTTCCCGGCCCAGACCCTCCACCACTTACAGAGGAAGATATCGAAATTCATATGGAAAGGCAAAAAGGCCAGGATCCCCCACAAGACCCTGATTGGTAACGCCAGGCTAGGAGGCCTGGGGGTCCCGGACCTGCAGGCCTAAAGCGCAGCGGCGCAACTATCACACATACACGCCTGGCAGTCGAGCACAGCCCGCCCCAGATGGGTGGAACTGGAGCAAGCCCAGCTTCCGCTCCCCCTCCGGTTCCTCCCTCACATCCAACCCTCCCTCAGGGCGCGTTGGAAGGACGTCCTACTGACAACGAAGCAGACCCTAAGCTCCTGGGACTGGGCTCTAAAGCAGAAAGGAATCCCGAGGGGCCAGAGCCCCCTCTCGCCGATCTTCCACAATCCCAACTTCTCCCCGGGAACTCATCCCCGCAACTTCCAGAATTGGATAGACGGGGTCCTTGAAACCCTGGGGCAGATGTACTAGGAAAACAAACCCCGGACCTTCGAACAGTGCAAGGAGACATTTCGGCTTCAAGAGAGGGACAGATTCACGTACTGCCAGCTCCGCCACTGGTGTTCGCACCCCCGGACCCTCCAAGCGGCAACTCGCCCCCCGACTCCTCTGGAGCTAACTCTCGCGGATCTGCCGGCTAGAGGAAGAACTTCAGCCATATATAGACGCTTCTTGGGGGATTTCCTGGTGGCAAAAACCCGATGCATGGCCCAGTGGGAGGCGGACCTAGGCCACCCGATTGAGGACCAAACATGGGTGGACATATGGTCCCGCACCCACTCCTCCTCCACCTGCGTCACCAACAAAGAATGTGCATACAAACTCACCCTGCGTTGGTATTACCCCCCTCTCAGACTCCACCACATGAATCCACAAGTGGACCCCGCCTGTTGGAGAGGCTGCACTCAGCCAGGCTCTTACCTTCACATGTGGTGGACGTGCCCCAAGATCCAGCAATTCTGGACCAGGTGTCTCTCAACCATTGAACAAATCACCGGCTCCGCCCTCCCACTGGACCCTGAAACAATTCTGCTGGGGATCCCGGTCCCCGGAATCTACCCCCGCTCCGGCAACAGGGCTAAGCTCCTCACACAATGCCTCTTGGCGGGCAAGACAGTTCTGGCCCGTTTCTGGAAGTCGCAAGATGGCCCCTGCCTAGCCCACTGGTGGGGAAAACTGTGGGCCATCTTGATAGCGGAAAAGGTCACTGCAGCGAGAGCAGGGACTCTGCACCGCTTCCAGAATGTATGGGCCCCAGTGCTGGACTATGATCAGCGATTTCCCGCAATGACGTTCAAACCAATCAACGCCCGTTGGGCCCTGAGGGACCGGGAGAGTACACACCAGGTGGGGGTGATAGACTAAATCTCTGGCCCGGGAAAACCGGAATGATGGGGGGAAAAGGACACACAGCCAGAATCTTTCTTTTGCTATGTTATACTGCCATCCGATACTGTTTGTAACCTATACTGCCTTGCTATAAATAAACATTTAAAAAAAAAAAAAAAAAAAGAATTTGATATATAATGCCCAAACTACATCAATGAGAATGAGATTGGCAACAGTGAATTATCTGTTGGCTTTAAAATTGGATGAGGTGGAAGAAGTATACAATGAGTCTACGGCCACTTGATGACAGTATAATAGCACTGGTTAGAATTCAAATGATGTAAATGTAAAATGATTTCATTATTATTATGTCAATGATGGAGCAATTCGATACTAATGAATTTTTTGTTGCATAGCATGATCTCATTATCATTACGCTAATGATGCAGTCATTTTATATCAGATGAAGTTGATGAATTGGTGCATAATAGCTGTGTTTTGCACTTTTTATATTTTGACATTCTGTAATATGTACTATATTGAAGCATTATTTCAACAACTAAATCAATAAAAAAATAAAATCTTTTTCCATTGTGTCTATGGGAAAAACGTACATTTTGGGACCCCCATATAACTTTACTCTCCATTCACAAAACCTAACCAAGCTTTGCAGGATCGATCTGACAGGGCCATGTACACTTTTTGCCACTTTTTGTGAGGATTGGTTCAGGGGTGCGAAGTTATAAGCTGCCCAAAAAGTGCTCTTCCTATGGGTTGCGCAACTTAACCATAACTACAGGGCCGCTACCATTGGCCTTGTAAATATATATATATTACACAGTCATGATAGTGTCTGTGTAGTTATGGTTAAGTTGCTGTTTCCATAGGAAGAGCCCTTTTTGGGTGGCTTATAACGTCGCTCTCGCTGGACGAATCCTCACCAATCCTTGCAAAGAAAGTATATGGGGCACTCTAATTTTTTTTGCAAAGTTTGGTGAGGTTTGGTCCAGGGGGGGCAAAGTTATAAGGGGGGTCCCAAAACTTCTTTTTTTCCCATAGACTGAATGGGTAAAAAACTTTGCTCACGCCTACAGCCCAAACCGCTGGACGGATTTTCACCAAATTTGGACCAGGAGCAATGGCTTGATTCCGAAAGCGTGCTTTTGCAAATTTGGTGAAAATCCGTCCAGTAGTTTTTAAAAAAATGACCAAAAAGTAGGTCACAAAAAATTAGTGATATCTATGTTCGGTCCGCAGACACACTTCCCTGTTTGCTCTGCAGACAGGGTCCTGATTGGCTGGGTGATGCACGTCGTGTCCGCGGACATTGGATGTGTTCACTGATTGGGTGGTTGAGAGCATGTGGTGCGTCAGATTTTCTGGGCACGCCTGCCATCTTGTATTCGCGGACAGCGCACTGAAACTTGGTGGAAAAATACTATTTAGTCAAGTGTTTTGGCGTCTAAGACTGTTTGGGGAGGGTGGGGGAGTAAGAGATGGGTTAAATGTTGTATTTATTTAGGTGGCAGGCACCCCTGTTGTGTTCATTCTGACCGCTGACAATACAGGTGTCCTGAAATGTTCGTAAATAGACGAAATGGGGGTGTCCTGAGGACACTACGCCTGCCCGTATGGTTCGGAGGCAAGTTGAAACTGTTCTAAGAACACATTAAGTGTCCTGGGATGTTCATCAATAAACAAAATGGGGGTCATCCTGAGGACGCTATGTCTGTCCGTATTGTCCATAGGCAAGTTGGAATTGCTCTAAGAACACATCAAGTGTCCTGGGATGTTCGTAAATAAACAAAATGGGGGTGTTCTGAGGACGCTATGCCTGTCCGTATTGTTCGCAAGCAAGTTGAAACTGTCCTAAGAACACACACGGTGTCCTGAAATGTTCGTAAATAAACGAAATGGGGGTGTCCTGAGGACACTGTCCGTATTTTCCGTAGGCAAGTTGAAACTGTTCTTAGAACACACGCAGTGTCCTGAATTGTTCATAAATAAACTAAAGGGGGGGGCCTGAGGACACTATACCTGTCCGTACTGTTTGTAGGCAAGTTGAAATTGTTTTAAGAACACTCATACTGTTTGCGGACATTAAAAGTGCCCATATGGCATGGTTAAAATGTTTGATTCGATGGGTGTGGTCTTTGGGTGTGATATGCTGCAGTGGTTGTGGCCAGGGCCTAGAATCTTGGGTGCATACGGCCATGCACCCAAGATTCAAGGCCTTGGCCACAACCACCGCAGCATATCACACCCATAGTGGCTTATATGTTTGGCACCCAAGAACAAATTTATAAGCACTGAAGTTATAAGCCACTATGGGAGTAATGTGCTGTAGTGGTTGTGGCTAGGGCCTAGAGTCTTGGGTGCATGGCCAAGACCAAATTTATAAGCACCAAAGTTATAAGCCACTATGGGAGTGATATAGTGTAGTGGTTGTGGCCAGGGCCTAGAGTCTTGGGTGCATGGCCAAGACCAAATTTATAAGCACCACAGTTATAAGCCACTATGGGTGTGATTTGCTGTGATGGTTGTACTTATTATAATATACTTAGGGGCCGATTCATGGAACAAACGTGCGCCGAAAATCTTTGCGCAAGCAGGTGCAAGCGCAAAAAAACAGGCGCACGCGCACGCATGCAATTCATGGAAGTCCCTGCGCGTGTTTTCCTCGGCATGTGCACCAAACCCGTGCATGGAGCACACGTCACTGCAACATCCCGAAAGACGTGCGCGACGCGCACAATGAAAGTGCACAACCTCGGCGCATACACCAGAAAGTGGGCGGAACACGGGGCGTAACGCACGGAATGGGGAACAACGCAAGAAAATAAGGGCGTAACTGGGGATGTACTGTAGGGAAGCAGACGGAATGCCCACACACATTCGAACCACACGTATTCATGGAATCGAATAGGGCAAAGCCACGCACAGCCAAAGACACGCACAAGCCGAAACACGTCCGCCACACGAAGGCAGGCGGTAGCGTCCCTGCGCATTACAAAAGTGGCAACATACAGCAATTGGGCCTGTGCGAGCGGGGCACGTGTATTTCGGGGGTGCGCGGGAAATTACACACGCGATTGAGCGGGGCACGTGTATTTCGGGGGTGCGCGGGAAGTTACACACGCGATTGAGCGGGGTACGTGTATTTCGGGGTTGCGGGGAAGTTACACACACGATTGAGCGGGGTACGTGTATTTCGGGGGTGCACGGGAAGTTACACACGCGATTGAGCGGGGTACGTGCATATCAGGGGTGCGCGGAAAGTATCACACGCGATTCCATCAGGGTACGTGTATTACAGGGGTGCGCGGGAAGTTCCACATGCGAATGTCCAGGCTACGTGTATTTCGGGGTGCGCGGGAAGTTACACACGCGATTGAGCGGGTTACGTGTATTTCGGGGTTGCACAGGAAGTTACTCACGCGATTGAGTGGGGTACGTGCATATTACGGGTGTGCGGAAAGTATCACACACGATTCCTTCAGGGTACATGTATTACAGGGGTGCGCGGGAAGTTATACACGCGATTAAGCGGGGTACGTGTATTTCGGGGTTGCGCAGGAAGTTTCACACGCAATTCCATCAGGGTACGTGTATTACAGGGGTGCGCGGGAAGTTACACACGCGATTGAGCGGGGTGTGTGTATTTCGGGGTTGCGCGGGAAGTTTCACACGCGATTGAGCGGGGTACGTGCATATCAGGGGTGCGCGGAAAGTATCACACGCGATTCCATCAGGGTACGTGTATTACAGGGGTGCGCGGGAAGTTCCACACGCAAATGTCCAGGTTACGTGTATTAAGGGGTGCGCGGGAAGTTTCACACGCGATTCTATCAGGGTACATGTATTACAGGGGTGCGCGGGGAGCACCACACGTGAATTGCACGTGTTGGTCCTCCCAGGTGTTCCCTCTACACCCTCCACGGCCCCTGCAGGTGGCTCACATCACCATGGCCATGCCCCCAGCCAACCCACATGTCAACTTGCACTACTGCCCACCAACGCATGTCCCCCTGCAACCCCAGCCACCAGGGGCACCCTCCACCAGGCCCCCACCCATGTCTCCCACCACCCCCACCCCCCAGCACTGTGGGGCACCTGCCAGCAGGCCCCCACCCATGTCCAACTCATGTTCCCCACCACCCCCACACCCCCAGCACTGTGGGACACCTGCCAGCAGGCCCCCACCCATGTCCAACTCATGTCCCCACCACCCCCACCCCCCAGCACTGTGGGGCACCTGCCAGCAGGCCCCCACCCATGTCCAACTCATGTCCCCACCACCCCCACCCCCCAGCACTGTGGGGCACCTGCCAGCCGGCCCCCACCCATGTCCAACTCATGTTCCCCACCACCCCCACCCCCCAGCACTGTGGGGCACCTGCCAGCAGGCCCCCACCCATGTCCAACTCATGTTCCCCACCACCCCCACCCCCCAGCACTGTGGGGCACCTGCCAGCAGGCCCCCACCCATGTCCAACTCATGTCCCCACCACCCCCACCCCCCAGCACTGTGGGGCACCTGCCAGCAGGCCCCCACCCATGTCCAACTCATGTCCCCACCACCCCCACCCCCCAGCACTGTGGGGCACCTGCCAGCAGGCCCCCACCCATGTCCAACTCATGTTCCCCACCACCCCCACCCCCCAGCACTGTGGGGCACCTGCCAGCAGGCCCCCACCCATGTCCAACTCATGTTCCCCACCACCCCCACCCCCCAGCACTGTGGGGCACCTGCCAGCAGGCCCCAACTCATGTTCCCCAGCCAACATGTCATCACAATCTAGATCTCTGGTCCCTATGGTCAGCCTCCAAATGCAAAACACCCACCCGAGTATTGCATCCACCCACTCAGAAATGGCAATGACATGACAGAACACAAATTGCAAGTTTCGAAACAAACACATGTCCCTCACATACACCCAATGGGTGTTGGTGAATCTCAAAACCCATATCATGATATGCATGAAACCAATGAGATGATACTACACATTGAAGTTCGAAAAAAAAATATGTATTAAAGAAAACATAAATAGATTCAAAAATAAAGAAACAGAAATGGGAATGTACAAAAATGAAAAGAAGCATGTCTGTGAAAAAAAGCAAAACCAAAAATCATAATACAAAGTAATGGTGTCCAAAACCACTGTCCACAAAAGAAAATCCAATGGGAAATAATAATTGAAAGCCATGGGTAAATTGTGAAAGAAAAATAAAATCCAACAGTGAACTATGTACAGACGAACAAGCCAGGGTCCATTATCCCAACAAAAGAAATGAAACCTATCTAACAACACTAACTAATAAAATAAACTATATACAAAAATGTGGCCAATGTCCAAAAGGTCCAGTGTAATTCGAGGAAAGGCCCTTAGCGCGTATGCACGTCAGCACGCATATGCGATTTCATTGTGACGTGACGTGACGCGCGCGGGTGTTTCCCTCATTACATGTGATGACAGAGCACACGTGGTAAAACTGCACGTCCGAGTGTCATCGCGTGTGATCGGAGGGAAGTGAGCGTACACGCGATTGGCCTGGGTACGTGTGTTCCGGGGTGCGCGGGAACTTTCACACGCGATTGGTGGAAATCCACGTGTGTTCTGTCATCACGTGTAATGAGGGAAACACCCGCGCGCGTCACGTCACAGACGCGTTCACGCGCTAAGGGCCTTTGGTCCAATGAAATCGCATATGCGTGCTGACGTGCATACGCGCTAATGGCCTTTCCTCGAATTCCACGCAGACGTGCAGGATTTTCACGTGCCAATTCACTCCGTATCAAGCTGGCCACGCTTAAGCACACGGAAGACCACGCTCCTGCCCAAAAGGCCGAATTACTGCCCCCAGAGTCCCGAGCAGCCTTCCACGAGCCATCTGCTGCTGCCTGCCTGCCTGCCTGCTGCTACCGTGCCCTGCCATGGTTCCTGCACATCAGCCATCTGCAGGGGTCCATTTGCTGTGTCCACCCCTGCTGGAACATAAGACTCCCGACTGGGATACCATCGCTCCACAGCCCAGCCCCAGGACCCAGTTGCCCACCCACTCCTGCCTCTGGGGTTGCCATGTCGGGCACTGAAACATCTGGCACCACTGGCAACCCCCGGCCAGAGAGGCAGAGGGGCACCAGCTTCACTGCCACTGAAGTTGGTGTCCTGGTGGAGCAAGTCCTGGGGCAGTATGATGCCCTCTTCGGAAGTAAGCGCGCCAACAAGGAAGGACGGACTCGGATCTGGACGGACATCGTGACTGCCATCAACGCGGAGGGGGTGACAGTCCGCGACTACCAACATGTCAAGAAGCGCTGGGATGACTGCAGGTCCAGGACCCTCTTGAAGGCCCGGCGCCTCGTGGAGGGGGGCCGGGGCCACATGAGTCCCATCCAGATGAGGGTCCTGGAAAGTGTAGGCCCAGCGCTCCACGCCCAGATCCTTGAGAGGCAGACCCGTCTGGAGTTGAGCGGTAAGTGGCCAAGCATTGCTGTGTGAGACAGGGCATGTCGCAGTGTGCTGGTTGTCTGATACTTGCCTGTATGTGTGAGATAGGCCATGTATGCATGTGTGTGTGCAGGGACGACATGCATGTGAGACCAGTAATGTGTGAAACACACGGTTGGTGCATGTGTTCAAATGCAAAATGGGTTGCCCTATGTGGAATGGCCACATGAAAGCATGCCAGTCTCTGTTCCTGGACATGGGTGGGGGTGAGGGATGGGTGCTGATGCCATGTACATGTATGCTGTCCATGTCTGTGTGTCTGACCTGTGTGTCTGTGACTTGTGAATGCCAGGGATGCATGACACATGTTTGTCGCAATGTTCAGGTTCACTGGGTAGTTCCATTGGGCTACCCACAAAGTAGCCTGAAATCATTTGAAAAAGCAATGCTGTTTGCCAAAAGAAACACAGACATGCTTTAAAAATCCATTTTTATTTGGTGTCAAATTTGCAAAAATGATGGCTCACAAACCACCCAAAAAGATCCAACTTTTTTGTGGGGTGGTCAAATTCATTCTCCTTATAGAATCTACATAAATATAAGGGCCACAGAAGTGTATCTATATTTGAACAAAGTCCACTTTTGAGGATTGCTTGCTGGAAGAAATGTGTCAGAAATGGGTGTAATACCGTTACTCACCTCTACCAGAAGCCGACGTTTTGAAACCATTTTGTGTAAAGTTGTACATTGAGCCCAAACTATGCCAAAGAAAGACTTGCTAAGAGGTGGATACAATTTAAAACTATATTCTGAATAGGCTTGAAGTAAGAAAGTGTTTGATGTAGGTGTTAAAAATGAGAATTATATGAAAAGAAAAGACAATTTATAGACATTCGGTTTCAGAGTTAAAAGTTTCCCACACTGTGTTCAAACGAATTCCACACCTTCTTCCTGGACAAAGGAAACTTCCCCCTGCCCTTGGCTAAGGGATTGACAGGCTGGTGTCAAAAGGAACTGGGAGTGGCACCCTGGCCTGTTGCTCTCAGTGCAGACAAAGGAATCCTTGGGCTGAATAGAAAATGCCAATTTGGGTGTGACTGACAACAAACTGCTGCCAGGAAGGAGAGGCATGTGACCTCTGAGTCAGCCCAGACCTTGGGGGTGGAGACAAACCATTGTGTGGATTCAGAAAGCACAGCACATGTACGTTTCAGAAAAATGCTTATAACAAATTGCACTGAACTGACCAAAATGTGAAACTTTGAGATTGTTAAAATGAAGAATTCACTCACAGTTTAAGACTAAGCTGGACTCCGTGCGATGTTCTGAGACCAAACCCCAGTATTATTCATATTGTAGCTACTATGTTTATGCCGGGAACCTGAAAAATTACAGAATTGTGCTCAGATGGGGTGGGCATGCATGTCCAATAATTGGTGCAGAAATAATATTGAGAAACCCACCAAAAGCGCAAAAAGTGGTCATTTCTGAACCCAAGCTCTTAGGAAGATGAGAGTTGAACAGAAATGTACCTTAGTTAATCTGTCACATGATTATTGTGGTATTAACACATTGTGTATATTGTAAATATGTTTTTTTATGAAAAATAAGATATGCTGTTCAGAGACCAAGGGGAGTGTTTTTCCCCAAGCCATAAAGATGACACAGGATGACACGCTGATCCTTTCTCCAATCAGGGGACAGGGAATCCTTTAACCTATCAGATCCTTAGAGGGTTGGGCATTGTAGAATCAGCCTCCCCACCCACTTTGGAAATACATAAATAGGGACTACTGAGAACAGACAAGACAAACACTTTCCACTTCTCAACCAATTTCTTGGTGAAGCACCCTACAGGAAGACTCCAGACTCCAGACATAGATCCAGAAACCAGGCTCCAGAACCAAGCTCTAGAACCAAACTCTAGAACCTTGAAGCAGAAGAGGCATAACCCAAAAGCTGAACCCTTCTCAGCAGGCCTGCAGAACCTAGCAACCTGATTCTAACACCTAAACTTCCAAGGGGCTCTCACATTCAAGAGCCGGGCTGTGCTGTTTTGCTATTCTAGCCAAGAACCCTGTGCTAGAACCAAGATCCAGACCCAGAAAGCAGAACTGTATCCAGAACCTGTCAGATCCAGTCCAAGAGACCAGGCAGACTGCAGTTCAGTGCTGAGACCAGAGTGCCTGAGACCTGTCCGGTGGTGAGAGACTCCCAGCCAAGCCCTTGACCAGCTCTTTGACGGGGCCCATACCACTCCATTCCAAAGCCATAGGAGTGAGTATCCAGTCTAGAACTGCACATAACCAATCTCTTAGTTTAAAGTAATACTATTCCATCCATTTCAATCTGTCCAGAACTGCATTACAGAACCTCTGTTGTCTATCCTTAATTCTTCTCTTCTCCACATAATTCTTAATAATTGTAGCAATAATCATCTTTGCGCTGATATTTTCTGAAAAGGGACGGGTGTTTTGACGGACAGAGATCAGAGCGGAGGCGCCGCTATTCAGGTGGCTGCCCGTTGAGTGTCTTGCTTCTTCATAGCTCCTTAGTATAAGCCTATCCTTGTTGGTAAATCTTTAAAGCACATCTGTCATTTTTGAAATTTTGATTCTGTTTCTGAAAAATCTACCTTCACAAAAAACTCCGTAACTTTGGAACCACACGTCCTAGAGAGGAAATGTTGTCATTTTGAAGCTAAGATCCCAAGCTTTCCAACGAATCTAAAACGACATTCCACTTCATTATAGTTTTTCCATAATCGCGTTTCACGCACGCGGAAAAATTGCAGCGAATTGCAATTTAGCTCCATTTCACCACATGTCAAAATAGCTGTTTCGTGTTTCCAACTGCTGAAATTTGTTTTAAATCTGGTGATCATTCATGGATCATTGCTAGTTTTGACCTGAACCAATCCAAAGTTACTCTCACTTATCCTGAAACTCCTTTAGTGAATTAAAATCATTTTAGCATATTTTCCCTTTCATTACAATCACATTCAAAAGTATTTTTTGCCTGTTTTAAAATCATACCTGTTCTCTCTAAGCTTGCTGGGGGAACTGAAATTGAACTGCATTATTGATCGTATTCCTGAAACCTGTGTGCCCTCATTTCATCTCTTCATATTGCATAGTGGGGGGAGGGAGTAGTCACAGGGGAAACGGTGATTATATTGTATTTTGATTGAAACCATATCAAGTTAATTTCTGTGTTGCATTCTTTCCCATCATTGCATTTCCTTGAATCATACAAAGTATTATCTGCTACCCTATCCTTCCTATTCCTAATCCTAACTGATTAAAGAGATTGTTGATATTGTAATATCACCCATTGATACTCATAAGTGTGCTATTCAGATATTCTTCTATTCATAAAAGTGTGATATATATATTGCTCAATTCTTCAAATAAACCTTTTAATTTGCAAAACAAACCTATTTCTTGGCTCAGTGAGGTCGGGGAGATCCAAAGAGAGGGGTGTTATAAAAGGGTTCATCATCCAGATTTAAAGAACTTTGAAATAAAAATATATAAATAAGGGCTTCCATTGGGCATCCAATACTAAGCATTGACTTAGTTGGAGTGCTGGATTGAAGTCACTTACATGGTGGACCAGCCGTGCCAAATAGGCTAGTCTGACACAGGCGCTGGAGGAAGAAAGTGGGGGCAGTCACTGTTCGCTGTGCGCAGCCTTTGCAAAGGTGGGGGTTGTTGGTGCGCCCTGTGCTCGAAGCTCGCTAGTAGAAAACCGGAGAAGTGATCAGCTGACAGGTGGATTATGAATTCCATGTGTTTTCATAAAATGAGTAAATCTCTGGAAATTTTGCACGGCATTGGTGTATGCAAGCAAACAATTTGTTTTTCATAAATATTCCTAATGCTACAGTGGTACACGTTGGAATCGATGCTGTGGGCCTCAAGGTGAATGCCGTGAGCTGTCTACTTCCTCGTATCCTGCCGAAGTAATTTGTTGCTTCCATTTACCAAAAGCAAGCTAGGCATAAGCCTGTATTGGTTTTTGTCCTTGGAAATAAACAGAGGATTTGTAAGGAAAGGAAAGGAATGGAATGAGGTATGTAAAACATGAAACATGATAAGGGTCAGCATTCCAAAACTGGACAAAGTAACATTTCATTTCATTTGATGAAAAATCATTGATCTGGACACTCCACGATAAGCCAAGAGAATGGAAATGCTGATTATTATATAAGTTTTACTGTAGATCAATTTGTAGACAAAGGAGTCAAGGTTTCATTTTATGACCTGTATGGATTGCTGGCTAACATTGCAATGGTTTGTTATTTTTGGCAGTTGTCGAGGAGACTCAGAAAGAACTGGTGTGTACTTGTATTTGTCACATGGCATGTGGGCAGTCCAGCACCGAAATGCATGGAGTCCACGTCAGTATTGGCACAGGTTCCACCAATGCCCATTTCTAGGCTAATGTTACATTAAAATGCTGTCTATGTGTTATTCGAATTCTTCAGTCAACTTCTGCATCGGCCTCCCATTGCGAGCTAAAGACACTGCATAGCACTAACCTCTCAATGACATAATTGACTCCAACATTGCACGTTGTTACCTCTGTGTTTGCATTGTTTCTCGTTTGTGTTCATCCTTAGTTTTCACACGGTGCATAAGTAATGGAATAGAATTAAGAACGGCTACTGAGACACATTTCTGTTATGTTTTCTACACAGCCACATCCTGCCCTACTGCCAATGTCATAATTTCCAGATACCAATTGATGGCTTCTTCAGCCGGCAGTTGATGATACACCTCAATGGTTGGCTGAGCGTAACAGTGTTTTGGGATGATCGACCCGGGCCCATATGCCCTTTCACGGTACCAGCAATTAGGAGTACATTGACATAATTTACGGTGGTGTAGGAACAAGCTGATGCCGAAGCTTTACAAATCACAGTGCCTCCATCCAATGAGCTCATACCCAAAGGAATACTGTGTGACTCTCGATGAACATTTCTGTATCGAGAACAAAGAACGTAATGAAAAATGTGGTTGAAATTGGAAATCGGCAGATGTTCTCACAGCGTTTATTGTGAAATGAAAGCACATTCTAAATTGCAGAGTATTGTGGTTTCCTTTAAAGATAGTCTTTTGTATTCAGAATTGGGACGTGCTGTGCTGTGAAAGGATGTGTGTTGATATTCTGGGTTTTGCGTCAACTGATGTCTGGACGTAGGTGATGATTGGCTGCGTTTAGCAATGCTGCACAGTAGCTTCACAGATATAGGCGAAGAACATCGCTAGGAATAGTGATGTCAGCTTCAGGGGCGGGGACTATGATTTAGTGCTGTAAAGACACTTGAGCTTGGGGCGATCCAGCAACAGAGAAGATTGGCACAAAATGGCTGTTGCCCTGCTACCTGATTTTGCATATGTAAAAGTGAGGAAAACCACGGTAAGGTGCTTAGGAAAAGTTTTTACGATCGATCAACATATGCTTAAATACACATGCCCGAATGATTGGGACAATAATATTTTTGAGCGCACCACTCCTTTAATGAAACTGCATGAAATGTTGCAATTTTATTCCAAATGAGTTTGCAAAGTTTGGCAGGATTCTGTCAAGAGGGAGCGAAATTAGAGGGGGGTATCAAAATAATATAAAGGCTTATAAATAAAGTGGATTTGACAAATCTACACTTGATTTGGAAAACTGATAACAGATCTATATATAAATGTTTTAGTGAAGTTTGGTAGGATTTTGTCAAGAGGGAGCAAACTTAGAAGGGGGGTTCCAAAATATTGTAAAGGCTTATAAATTTGGTGCCATTTGAGAAATCTACACAAAGGTTTGTAAAAAGATTATAGATCTAGATATAAATGTTTTTGTAAAGTCAGAATGGATTTTGTCAAGTGGGGGATAGGTTATATGACTATTGTATGTAAGGAACATTGGCAATGACCTGAAAGCATGGTTTTGCAAATGTGCCCGTGTTTTATTTTTTGACAAGTATCACAATGTAGGTATAAAAAAATAGTAATATACCTCTGGTGACTGAGGTGTAGCCTATGGCCACGAGCAGTGGCCAGATTATCCGGGTCATGGAATAAGTTCATGATCTGGACAATCTGGCTACTGGCCATGACCACGAGGGACAACACATGGGGTTAAAGTGGCTATGTCCACCTGGGACGGACTTTGTGGTAAAGTTATTTGAAATTTGGATAGTTTTGAAAGGGAAAAAAATGTGCTTGTGGTAATATGGTCTTAGGGTTCTCTTTTCACCTTATGCAGGCTGCCATGGAAAGCGAAGAGGGGCCCTGTACGAAACCTCGCCTTGCCTTTCCATGGTGGCCATCTTGGAAAAGGATTTTCCTTCGTACACCGGGACGCCGGAGGCCTCCCGGTGTAGGAAGAACATTTTTTTTTTTTAAGCACCGTTGGTTCCCACTTTGGGAACCTAGGTGCTAATGGCCTTCATTCCCCATTGCAGGGGCTGGAATGGGGGATAATGGTTCAGAGACCCCGTTATCCACCCTTGCTTCGCTTGAGCTAATAACTTGGGCTGCCAGGCCGGTATCCATCATTCCAGTCCTTGAAATGGGGGATTAACGCCACAATATTCTATTAGCATAACACAAAATGCAAATGGAAATGTTGAAAAAATCTTATTGATTCTATGTACTTTACTGAGAAATTTAAAGTAGATGGAGTCTACACCTCTTTTTTAGCTCTATTATTTTACTGTGAAAGGTGGGTCCTAAAGGAAAATGTATTTTATTGTTTTTAGATGTATTATTTATTTTTGGCAGGAGAGCTTAGAATGAAAGGTGGGGAGGGAAATGAGGGAAGAGGCAACACACACTAATATGGAGGGGCAGGTGGACGGGGGAAAATGTTGCACATGTGTTATTTCTAAGGGGGGGGCAGTGTTTCTCATGCTCCTTGATTACAGCAGTGGTGGTGTCTCTTGGGGAGGAGGGATGGCATTAGCTGATTCCATTTTAAGATAAGTAGCAGTTTTGCTAAAAGTATGTACAGTGTACTAGATTGTTAATGGATGAGTAGGAATAGGTGTTGGAGCTGTGCAAGGGAAATTTTGAAGTTGACAGCGCCTAGATTAGTAGCAAATGCAGTTCCGAACTGTCCGCAAAGTACGGATTTTATCCTGAAGTGTGGACGGGTTCTCGGACACGTCATCATGCCGCGCGCCAACATATGGTCATGTAGCTCTGTCCAAATGTTTCACAATTAAGGCAGATGTTCGTAGACGTCTACGGGTGTAAAACTAGTTGGAATTGTTGCAAAAGTGCATAGCAGTGTTAAAAATGATTTTAGAAGGTGGGAAATTGAAAAGTTTTAAGGTCGCACTATGTAAAATGGACACAAAAATATTAGTATATTGGGTAAGTATGATATTAACAAGTTGAAGGAAAATAGCACGCACTGGTAAAAACCCATGACATTCACTGAAAAACGTTGTTAAAGGGATGTTATGGTTAAGTTGAACTAATAAAAACCTATGAAATTCAATGAAAAAACTTTGTTAAGGGGTCGTTATGGTTAAGTTGCACTAATAAAAACCTATGAAATTCAATGAAAAAACTTTGTTAAAGAGATGTTTTGGTTAAGTTGCACCAATAAAAAAAACTACGAAAAACTTTGTTAAGGAGACGTTACGGTTACATGTAAAACCGAAAGGTTACATTTGAAACCGAAAACCCCCAAAAATTCTCCAGTTATGGTAAGCTAAGCAACCATAGCTCGCGCCACCACCGTGCACTGCTAAGACTAACAATCAGGACGTCAAAGATGACATCACAAATGTGAAATTAATTTTTATGGAAAGTCCCTACAAGGGGTTGTATTTATACTGTTGGTAACACGATGTCAGGGGTGTTCGGGAGACCTATCATGAACTTCTTAATCTATTAAAGAATCTACTCATCTAAAATCATTTTATTGGAGTGTTGTTGTTAAAACAGAAACTTAATCATGTATAAACATAGGCAATGACTGCAGCATGCACCATAAAAGTACAATATTTATAATCTAGTAAATTCAGATAGTACAATAATGAATGCTAACTTATCACAGCTTTGAGTAATGTTAAACATGTAATAACTAGCTAACAATTCAAGACTTACAACACT
This sequence comes from Ambystoma mexicanum, assembly GCF_040938575.1. NCBI lineage: Eukaryota > Metazoa > Chordata > Amphibia > Caudata > Ambystomatidae > Ambystoma > Ambystoma mexicanum. The sequence continues at coordinate 235,395,576 of NC_090930.1, read as the reverse complement.
TGTGCTAGTACAAACAATACATCTGAAGAACCACAATGCATACTAATCAGAGGCACATACAGGGAAACTAAAGTAAGGAAGAAAGAAACAGCATCATCAGAAAATGTTACTAACATTAAAGTGTATCTTCATGTATGTGCACCATGAGTATTTTAAGAACATATGACAAGGTTAATGTCTAGATATATAGAACCTTTTCAATTTTTATGTTGACTGTCAGTGAAGAAATCTACCTGGCCTATATATGTCAGTGAACAAAAACAAGTGGCCCAGATATGTGATGTCATCGGTGATGTCATCAATGACATTTGTGATGTGCTTAGTTTACCATAACTGGTGAATTTCTGGGGTTTTTGAGTTTTACTTATAATCATAACGCCCCTTTAACAATGTTTTTTCATTGAAAATATGCATAAATATATATATATAAATTAAGACTATCAACATTGAACATGTGAATTACAATGAATTCTGAATACAATAAATCGAACAGACAGTGAATAGCTGGGTATTTCTTATTTTTTGATAATTGTCTATTCACTGACCACACAGGTAGAGTGTTTGAATTTACGGCATACAACTAATCTCTATTACCATTGGTAAATATTTATAGCATCCATTAATTAAACACACAGCCAGGATCATAGAAGGCACCTGCACATCTTTAATGGAATCAGGAGTTGACCATGATGAAGTCTACTGATCTTAAAATGGCTGCCCAGCCGTTTTATAACAGTGACCGGTGGAGCCGGATTCCCTACTACCTGTACTAGTACCCAGAGATGGGCTGGGGGAGGGCTTATGATACATGTCCAATCAGAGGGCTAGACGAATAACCCCACAAAGATTTCTCAGTAAATCCACTGTTGGTAGAATCACCCAGAGGTCACAGATCAATATTAGTCTAGATTAAATTGTAGGAGAAGTCAGTAAGGACATGAGTGGAGTGAGTGAACATGCGAGTGGAGGACGGAGGTAAGGAAGGGAAATGATGGTGTTGGAGGAGGGGTAGATAAAGAAATAGGAGAAAGGACTTGTTTGGGAGCAGTTGGCATTTTGGAAGGGACAGAGGAGGAACACAGAGAGGTAGAGTTGACACCAGAGGAGGTAGCATTAGAGAGGTGGAGAGAGGAAGGAGAATAGTTATCTAGGAAGAGAGAGATTGGGAATGGAAAATGGTACTACTGGAGGCAGGAGGAAGATGAGGACATTAAGTAGAGAGAGGCTTGACAAAGTCGAGAGGGGCATGTGCTAATTGTGGTGCTGAGAGACAGCTGAACCCACTGGGTCCTGAATTGACGTGCAGCAAAGCAAGAGACTTGAAGAAAGGGAATCATTGTTGGCTGGCCAGGAGCCATATTTTGGATTTGGGTGGAATCACGAGCCTGATTCATATTGGTGATTGGCTCAAAGGGGGTCTCTACAGACACCGAGCCAAGGAAGCTCACCAACCCCAGCTCCTGAATCACCCTTGGTGGAGGGATATACGTATGATGACTTGAAACTTAATCCAGGGCTGATTGGGGAGAAAACAGACTGACCAGCAGTCAGGTGATAACTGCCTGGGGTGATCATCATATGAGTGCAATCATACACAATTAGCTGCCATGAAGGCTGCTGGATATCCCACAACCTTAAGAACTGTGAGTGACTGAATATATCAGTCAGGAGGTTCACCCCAACCACGAACGTTTTGCACAAAGGAACATGGACCATTAATATCATGTTCCTTAGCTTGAGTTCTTACTTCAGTCGTTATGTTTCTCTTAGACATTCCACACTGCTCTCATACGTTTGGTCAACCTACCTTAGTAAAAACTCAGTGTTGTGTACGGTACGACAAATGTGGTGTACCTGTCCCTTAATGGTCTCTCGGTCTGTGTCACTACCAACTCTAAGGGTTGGGAAACGACAATGCTAAACCTCATGAAGTCAAAAAAACATGCAAGAACTACATAACTGTCAAGTACCCCAGTTCCATGCGTTACACCTTGAGCCAGTCCTGTTTTTTTTCCCAATGCATGATGGTACTTTTAGCCCCTTTCTTACAATGGGGAAACACAAAAAATATAACTTCTAGCTTGAAATTCGAAAAATCAAGAATAGCTTGAGGCATCACAAATAGAACTGGGAAACTTGGGAGCTATGGAACTTGTCTTTGGCCACAGACAACCCCACTAACACACACACACACTGAAGATTGAAACGCTTTTTGTACAAAATTGGAGAGCATCACTATTGTAAACTATTTCCCAACACCTCTTGGGTGGAGGGAAACATTGGAGGTATTAGAGGTGCGATACCACATTGTAATACAGTGTTATTTACCAGTGGCAGCATTCAAAAGAACTTCCATTAGGGGTATCTTCTCTCCCAAGCCAGTAAAATTGTGGTTGCTAAAAGAGCAAGTATTTGTGTTACACCACACCTGTATTGAGGTGGCATGTGGTTTTTACATACCAAATGAATTGTCGCTGAAACTGTATCAAGTAGTGTGTTTTAAAGCACTTTGGGAAATTAAAGTAACACAAAATAAGATGTTAAAAACACTTTATAGAGAGGCTTGCGTGCACTCCTCAATGAAATAAGTGGGAATAACAGAAATTGTGTCAAAGTTTGCAGTTTAAAGCACCAAGTGCCAGTAACATTGGCCAAAACCATGATGGGACTTAAAAAGAAAATCATAGGAGTTAAAGAATTCACAAAAACATTTAAAGAAAAATATTCTAATATAATGCATTCTAAAGGAAATTGTCATGTACCCTGTTAAGGGGCCCGCCTCCGGTCACCGGGGCAGGCCACAAACAGTGTCAGGGCACCCGACACAGGATCAATGCTGTGGGCACACAGCATGTGAGGTGCAGGGATCACCCTGCACTGGCCGGATCACTGGCTCTGGTGTTTATAGCTGGTGTTGAGGGTTTGTCCATGCCCCCATGCGGTTCCGTAGCCCCCAACTAACAAGGACGACACCTCACACAGGTCCTTGCTGTTCGGGCTTCCCGGTCGTCATCGGGCAGCGCCGCACTCCTCCTTTTTCCAGGTGAACAAACAAACACACACTACAACTATGCACTGCACACGATACACCATAACAATAATCTTTTAACAATTCCCCGTTGTCGGAAACACCCCTTTATTACCAGCCGCCCGGGTCCCCTTACTTCAACAGTGATTACCACTACAGTATTCAGCCAAATGTCCCAGTACGTAATCGGTGAGGCAAGCAGGTTTCCCTCGCCCAGCCCTTTGGGGGTACCTCCTGCTCACCTCCGGCACGGGTGATCTGTCCACAGGTGTTGGACTGGCTGGAGACTCAGGCAGGCCCGGTGTTTTATCAGTGTCCTCGGGGAGCTCACCGGGGTCGGGCTCAGGAGGCGGGTCAGTTCTGGGATCCCGTAGCTTCTTGAAGAAGCTGACATTCCGAGTGACCGCAGACCGGCCGTCCGACGCAGTTATCATAGACCCTTTTACCGCGACAACGTCCAGCGGTTCTGGCTCATAGGGCAGAGAGAGCTTCCCATGTGGATGTCTGTTGCGAATGAGGACCTCGTCCCCTGGTTCTAGTCGTTGTGGGCATTCTCCTGCTCGATCCGTGCTTTCCGGTCAGCCTCAACCTGCCGATCATCGATCACGCCCGGTGCCTTCTCCCCCACTTTGGGTAGCAGCCCACGCAGGCAACGCCTAAACAGGGCCTCCGCCGGGGCCACTCCAGTGGATGCGTGGGGTGTGGTGTGATAGACCCTCAGAAATTGGTACAACGCTCTCTGCAATGGCTGTCCCAGACCTGGGCAATTCTAAAGGTCTTGTTGAGGGTCCTCATGAGCCGTTCAGCTTCACCATTGGCCCTTGGCCATAGGGGAGTGATGTTCCTGTGCACCACCCCATAGCTCTCCAACAGCTCCGAAAAGCGTTCACTCTGGAATGGTGAGCCATTGTCCGAGCACAGCGTCTGAGGGAATCCATGGGCCGCAAATATTTTCTCCACGGCCACCACCACGTGCTCGAACGCTACTGAATCCACAAACTCCACCTCTTGATATATGACCAAGAAGTGGGTGCCCATCTTGGTGGAGCCGAAGTCCGCATGGACAACCTCCCATGGTCGCGTCCCGCGAGGCATCATCTCTATCTCCGGCTCTCGCTGTAGTGGAGAAGCTGCCTGGAACCACACACAGGCCGCCACGAAATCATCCACCTTGCGCTCGAGTTCCGGAAACCATACCTTCAGCCTTAGGAGGCCCTTGGTCTTGGCGGCACCCTGGTGACCACGATGGGCCAGCGCAATCACGTTGCCCACCTTCGACTGTGGCACCACAATCCGGTCACCCCTGAGCAGGAGCCCGGACGTTGAAAATGATAGCTCTTCCCGGACCTTCCACAGCTGCTCCAGCACAGTCCTGGCCTCCTGCGTGCGCCCTGCCAGGGCCTCCAGCACCGACTTCCAAGAGCCGTGCTGCATGGACTGCTTCAGGATGTTAAAACACTCATCCTCGGCTGCCGCCACCTCCAGCTCTTGGAGAGGCATGTCATTCGGTGTCGCCGCCTCCACTACCACCTGGACATGTTCTTCGGCCTCCTCAGTGCACGTGTCCGGGTCTCCTCTGCCGGGTGCCCCCGGGTGTCTGGAGAGGTAATCGGCCGCGTTGTTCGTCCCAGGCCGATAGATTAGAGTGACCCCATACTCCAGCAAGGTGAGCATCCATCGTTCAATCCGTGCGGGTGGCTTGGAAGATGACTTTGCCAGGATGGGCAGCAATGGTTTGTGGTCCGTCACGACCCTCACCGGGCGTCCAAGGACATAGAGTCGGAAATGCCGGCATCCCCAGAGCACCGCCAGTGCCTCCCGCTCAATTTGCGAGTATCGTTGTTCCGCCTCTGACAGGGCCTTGCTGGTGTAGGCCACCGGGCAGACACCCCCATCCGGATCTACCTGGGTCAGGACGGCGCCCAGTCCAAACAGGCTGGCGTCAACAATGATCTCCGATGGTAACATGGGATCGAAGAAGGACTGCCAGGGCGCCCTTGATATCGTCAAACTAGGCCTGATCCAGTGGGCCCCAGTTCCAGATCGTGTCCTTTCTCGTTAGTGCCCTGAGCGGTTCTGACCTGGAGGCAAGATTCTTGATAAACCGTCCACAGTACGTAACCATGCCCAGAAAGCACCCTACCTCAGACACGGACTCCGGAGGCTGCGCCTTCTTTATGTCCTGCACATTCTTGGGATCAGGAGACACTGCCCCCTCCTTGAACACAAAACCAAAGAACTCTATGGATGGTTGGAGGAATTCACACTTCTCCTTGTGCAGGGTGAGGCTCAAAGACTGCAGTCTCTCAAAAGTCTTTGCCAGACACTGTAGATGATCGACCTCCGTTCTCGCGAACACCAAGATGTCGTCGCTAATATTCAGAACACCTTCCAAGTCCGCTAGGGCACCCCGGATTATGATCTGGAATACCTCGGCCGCCGAGGAGACACCAAAACTAAGCCTCTTGTAACAGTAGAGCCCCCGATGTGTGGTGAAAGTGGTGATATATCTCGACTCGGGGTGGAGGACAACCTGGTGATACCCCGCCCTGAGGTCCAGTTTCAAGAAGAAACGAGCACCTTGTACCTCTGCAATGATGTCGTCTATTGTCGGGGTGAGGTGTCTTTCTCTCCTGATGGCCTTGTTTGGGAGCCTCATGTCAACGCAGATCCTGACAGCGTCGGGCTGCTTGGATTTTCATGCCACTACGATGGGGGACACCAAGGGGGTGGGGCCCTCCACCTTCTCTATTATGTCCAGATCCACAAGGCTATCCAGCTCTTTATCCACCTGCTCTCGAAGGTGAAACAGCACCCGTCGATGCTTCAGGGCAATGGGCTGCACCGAGTCATCAATGTGTAGTCTCGCAGGTTCCCCCACCATCTGTCCGATTCCCTTGAACAGTGCTGCATATTTCTCCAACAGGTCATTTATGTCCTCCAAGTAGACCGAATACGCAAAAGTGACAATACCAAGGGCCTCCGCTGCAGCACAGCTCAGCAACGTGTTGGTGCTCACAGGTGTCACATAGAACCGTGCTTTAATTTGCGAGCCATCATGCTCCACCTTGGCCACAAACGCACCGTCCAGGGGAATAGGGTGACGACCACCAAAAGCAAAGATGCGGCCCCATGGTGCAGCCAATTTGGGGGGTTGGTACATAACATCATAATGTCCCCGTGCCATTACATTGACGGATGCCCCAGTGTCCACGAGGACCGGAACGGGAGATTGATTCGCCTCGATTACACACCTGGGCTGTCTCCTGTTCTTACTTTTCAGGACCCCCACACTCAAGACAAAAAACACATTTTCTTCCTCGTCCTCCTCCACTTCCTCCACCTGGGCGTCCTCCTCGCTCTGATCCACCTGAGCGACGTTGGGCGGCCGACCCTGGTGGGTGAAACTTGCCCAGCCTGGGCCTCTCGGTACTAGCACAGGCATTGCTGCTTTGCATACCCTGGAAAAATGGTCTGGCAAGCCACACCGCCCACATGTCTTTCCTGCCGCCGGGCACTCTGCTGGGTGGGGCAGGTCGTATCCACACTTTATGCAAATTTCCCCTGCCCTTCCGGTCCTCTCACGGGGAACACCTCCAGGCCTTCTGACACCCCTATCGCTGCGCCACATTGCACATACCTCCTCAGTCTTGACGGGGTGGGATCCTGCCTCCATCTTGGTTGCTCTTGCCTCTGACACCTCATGGCACCTCCCCAATTCAAGGATGTGATGCAGCGTGATTCCTGGTTCTCGTAGCACCTGGCGCCTGAGTTTGCCTGATGAGCACACCTGGATGAGCATTGTCCTAATCATGTCCTCTGCATCCCCCCAGGCGCAGGCTAAAGAGAGAGATGCCTCAGGCGGCCATAGAATGAGTCCAGGGATTCATCGTCCTTCTGCTTGGCCAACAACATCACAAAACGCTCATTGTCCGCTTAGGCAAGAGGCAAGAAGTAAGCCTGCAGGGCAGCCTTCGCCTGACCATATGATGCATCCCCAGGCGACAGCGATTCAAAAATCTCTTGCAAGGACGGTCCTGCCGAATACAGCATGGTTGCCAGCCTGGTGTCATCATCCACCACCTGGGCCGCTCGAAAGTACATGTCCAGACGGTCCACCCACTTTCTCCATCTGGGTCCTAGGCTAGATGGTGGGCCCGACACATCAAACTCGGGGATGGGCTGCAGAGCCGCCTGGGTGCGCACCTGGGCCATGACCGGAGGGTTCTGTGGAGCAACGGGCCCCGCCGCTGGCTGTACCAAAGGTGGAAGACCTTGAGGAGCCACCTGAATAAGTGGAGGTTGTTGCACAAGCTGCCCCTGAGGTGGCGCACGTGGTGGGGGTGGAGGAGGCCATTGAACTGCCGCTGCGCCACCTTGGTCCTCAGTGTCACTCATTAGTCTGAGCGCACAGGCACCCCAGCATAGAACACCGGGGCCGCAACTCAAACTCCACAGTCACTGCAGCACCTTGTGATGATGAAGAGGGTGAAATCAGCGTGGCCACCCACCTGTTGATGAAGATGCACCACCTTGATGATGAAGAGGATGAAGCAGAGTGTGTCCATCAGCCTGATGATGAAAGAGATGAGGATGAACAGTTTAGCCTTCAAATGTTCCAAAAATTAGAAGAGGGAAAGTGTGTGGGTCATATAGATCCTAGGCCCAAAGGCTTCTTCCTTGCTTCCACTCGACGTAGTAAACCCAAACAAAAGACCAACATTGAAGATAGGCACATATTCCTGCAGGTGTGCCTTCCTGCTGTCAAGGTTTCCAAAAATTAAGCTTGGGGCCGCTTCCGAGCCGAAACCGGAGCCTCGTGAAGTCCCACAGCTTGTGTTCCAAAATGGCCGCCAGCCGCGTGGGTAACGCACTACCCACGGCAAAGAAACGAAGTGTTGCATCCACCTCGTTTCGGTGAAAAAAATTGTATTAATATTCACCGCCGGGTCCGGGCATCATTTCCCCCACTCGTCGCCACTGTTGAGGGTTCGTCCATGCCCCCATGCGGTCCAATAGCCCCCAACTAACAAGGACGACACCTCACACAGGTCCTTGCTGGTCGGGCTTCCCGGTCGCTCCGCACGGCTGGGAAACGCCCCGTTTATTTATGCTGCACGCGGCGGCATGCAACGTCACGCCGCCGCGTGTGTGCCCGTCATCAGGCAGCGCCACAGCTGGGGGCACCCAGCTCAGGTCCACCGTGACGTGTGGGCACCCAAGTCAAGGTGGGCCACCTCGGCCATGAACAATAACTGGACACAGACACGAGTTGCCGCTTCCTGGGGCTTTGCTGCACTGCCTTGTGCGTTGCAGCAGAGCCCCTTTTATTACAGAGGTGTCATGACGTGGTCATGACGCTCTCTGACAAAAAGGACTAGACCAACACACAACATACCCTGCATTTGGACTTTAACTGTCATCGGGTGGCATTTTAGAGAAATAGCCCAGTTGCTAATCTTTAAAACACAACCATAGACACATCACTCTGCATCTCATTACGATGCTTGTATCCTTTTCCCTTGCTCTCAGGACACATTGGTGTAATCGGCAATAGCCAACAGAGCCCCTTGTATGAAAGATCACTTTTTGAAAACATAATTAGCATAACATTCAAGCCCGTGTTTGGGACATGATTTGAGGGCTGCACCTTACATATGGTGACCATACCTTGTATAAGGCATTATCTGGCTTTATTGGACCATTTCAGCATTCACCTGGCATATCATCATATAATGGCACCAACTGGATATGTGAGGCTGAACATTTAATGTGGTGAATATGTGTTGTAAAGAGAACAAAGGCTTGGTAAGTTGTTACTATATTTTATTCAGTATGACTGGTGCAGCAATGGATCTGTGCATCCCATGCCTGGTCTACTACATGCAAACAGACAACTAGAAACATAGAACGAGGAAGTAAATGAGGGGGTAAAAGAGAGAGAGAGACATATGATCATGAATAACATTAACCATGGTAATGAGAACAAGGCAAATCAAATGAAACAAATCCCCCTTTTAAATACTTCAACACATTCAACAATCTGTACTATGAGCCAATCACAGGACACAGATAAATCCGTGAGCACTCCCCTCATGGGAAGACAATACCTATACCTGACCAGGATGTGTAATAGACATCCCCACTTCTTTACTCTGGCAGCCACATATGACGCTTATTCTAAGGGCAACTCTACTCGGCCATGCTAAATGGGAGCCACTGATGGGGCCCTCCCAGCTCCAGGGAATCTGGCCCTGAAAGCCTTGGAGAACCCTGTGTACACGGGAGTGCCTATATGCTCTGTCTACATGGATGGGAAGACTAATAGGGAATCCCTGGCCAATAAAGAACTCGGGTTCAATAACTGTGCAAGGCACCATAAGAACCATTAATTGATCTTTGCCTCTATTGCGCTTTCTCTTTTATGAGGCTTTGGATGTGGGGGGTGGGGAGGCACTATTTTCATGTTTCGCTCCCAGGTTGATCACCATTGTCTTACATGATTAGCTTCTCTTCTTCCTCTAACCACGTCAAAGGGGGCTACCCCTATGAGGTTACTGGCAGTAGAGTACATTTTTTAGGGTGTTGTTGATAACGCCATCTACCTGGTATCCATGCAGTACATCAATTTGCACACCTTCAGTCACAGACCTGTTGATCCTTTTGACAAGGCCATTGACTTGTGGGTGAGATAGAGCTGCAGTATGATGCTTGATTTCTGAGTCACGCAGATTTCCTAATTTTTTAGTGAAACCAGTTGTTTTCACTTGCAATGGTCTCAGGCCAGGCTTCACAGTTTAACACTTTTTTCAGAAAATGTATTACAACCGATATTCAAACCGGCTCCACAAATTCCAGATTTGGCAACCTTGAAAGAAAGTATATGAGGAAGATGCAAACCTTTTGTTCCAGGGTAATGTGTGGAACGTTTATGTGAGATATAGAGCATTTATTGTTTTGCCACAGGCCCTTTAGGAGTATTATTGTGGACATAGAATGAACATAAGGGGTAATGTTCGTGTCATTTCGGAGCACTTTTGGCAGGCTCTCATGAAACAGTCAATCTGAAAGTCCATGTCCAGTTACCAGATGTTTCGCAAATTGACTTCTCTCATTAAGGTGATGTCAACGTTGCCATTGTGGGTGTCTTATAGAAACCTTTGTCCAAGTGCCATTGGGGGAATTATACAGTGTCCCTGAAGAACAAGTTTGTCTGCTACTTTGAAGTATGGTTTACATTTTTCACAGCCTGTCTTCACCAGGGGAAAACCTAGTTTATTGGTTGCCTGAGGTGAGCGAGAACCAGATCCTGACAGTCCGTCTGGGACCACTCAGGTTTTATCTAAGATGTGCTTACTTTCTTGACAGCTTCTTTCTGGTGTATTTTGTTTAATTTCATACACCTGTGGTGGAGATAGCATGTCCACTTCCTTGAAAAACAGCATACACTTCTCTTTCTTGAGGGTAAGATGTTTGCTCTTTAGGTTGTCGAGCATAGCCTTAACAGCCTTAAGAGAGCATTTGTGTACGTTTGTTATCTTTAAATATACTAAAAAAACATCTTGGAAACATATTACGTCGTCTACCCCCTTGAATAACCTGGTCATAAGGTGCTGGAAAAGAGCTGCAACACTCGCAAGGTTGAAGGGCATCAAAAGTGTTGAGAGCACGCATGTTCGAGTTTGTGAGGTTTGCCATGTTACTGATGTTTCATCAAGGGTGGCTGTCTATTAAGGATGTTGTTGCAAAATAATCGGAGGTCCACACATAGGAGGATATTGTCTGTTCCTGATTTGGAGGATTGTGCACTAGGAGTGATCCATTCAGATGATTCTGCTGGCTCTATGATTTAATTTCCGTTTAGTTTGGCAAGGTGTTGTTGAGGTTTTGGTTGGAGTCATACTGGGATATTCCTCACACCACCAATGGACTGAAGATTGTGGGACATGGTCATATCATTTCCTTTTCTGGATCACAGTTTGTTGTGAGGACTTCCGTCCATGCTACCTGGCTTGAGCGTCATTTGGAAGTGAGCATGATACTTCCAACCTAAGAATGGCGCACCAGTGGCCATCAGAAATAGTCTTCCCACAGTATGTCTGCCTTTATATATCATTGCAGCCTTGAAACACCTTAGTTTATTTAAGTTTGTGTTCTGAGTAGCCCTGTGCGAGAATGTTGGGTGGAACCAGAATTTAATTAACATCCTTAAATTCCTAATCAAATATCTGATGGAAATTATAGTGTTGAGAGAACCTGATTCCACTAGGAGGGGTCCCTGGGTACTACATACATGATGGTGATGTGAGTTGAAGGTCTGGGTGATCCATTTTTTTCTTCCATTCCTAAAATGAGGGCCACATCTTGCAGGTAATCACTGATGTATGAATTCTTGTGCTGGTAATTCAAGAGTACAACAGTGTTATTCCGGTAAAGGATACATTTCTTCTGCTGGCAAACCTGCCCATAATGATTGTACTTTCCTGACAAAGAGCAGCGTTTTCCCAATGCTTAGGCAGCCTTGGCATCAACACATGTGACTTGTTCCGGCAAAAGTAGTATGTTGGCTTCTGCTTTTTTGTCTGATGCTTGTGATATTCGTACAGGTAGGAATGTTGTCCATGTTAGGGAGGACGCGCACACACGGAGGCTTGCTGACAACACCTTTATTCTTTTTCCTTCTAACCCGAACTGGCGCCACAGCGCGCCTTTCCCATAATCCCCTGTCCCTCCCGCCGTACTATAGCTCCGCCCCCACAACGGTGGGGGTCTGCGCTCTTTAACCCTTAAGTGGTGGGCAACATCACCCCCGAACAATATGTCCAAATATCAACGATTAACATTCTTCAACAAGTCTCACAGGTTTCCTTACAGTTCTCCGTGGCCTCTCCTCTTGGTCACCTGCATCTTGTGGGTCCAAGATTCTCTCTTCTCTGCTTGTCCCTCCTGGGTCTCCTCCTGGTGGAAGCCATAGGTCATCCCATGGTTCTCGCGGCTCTGGAGAGGCCAGTCGACACGGCGGTTCCGTTCCTTCTCGTCTGGAGTAGTGTCTGAATTGTTGACAGTTCCTGGTGACAGTTCTGTTATGATCCTCGGCTGTCACCATAGTGCCTTTCACTGCGGTTACTCTCATGGGGCTTGGAGCAAACCGCGGATCTGTCTTTTTGGGCGTTGGTTGTTGGACGAGTACTTCGTCTCCAAGGTGGAAGTCTTGCGTCACTGCGTGACGGCGGGCATCTGTCTCTCGTCTCGCTTTCTCCTTGACCTCTGCGTCCTTTCGGAGCACATCCATGTCAATCGGCTCCTCGTCAGACGGGTTGTACGGTATGCGTGTTCGTACTTTATAGCGAAATATGAGTTCAGCAGGTGTCTTATTGGTGGCTTCGTGAGGGGTGTTTCTATAGTCCCGTAGGAGTCGGCACAGCACCTGGTGTGGGTCGACCGCTTCCACTCTTGCTCTCTGTCTCGTTTTTTTGATTGATGCCATGAATCGTTCAGCCATTCCATTTGCTTGAGGGTGACGAGGAGTTATTTTTGTATGTCCAAATCCTAGGTGCTCTGCCAGTGTTCTGAATTCATGGCCACTGAATGGGGGCCCGTTGTCCGATTTGACTATCTTGGGGATCCCCCACTCGCTGAATACTTCTTCTATTACCGCCGCCACTTGGGGGAATGCGGTGGTGTTGACCGTTTTGACTATCGGGAAACGTGAGTGTTCGTCAATTATGAGCAAGAGGTAGTCCCCCTCGTCCGTGGGTCCGTAGAAATCCATGGCTACCCGTTCCCATGGCCGTTCGGGTATCTGTGTGTGTTGAAGCGGGGGTGGATGGTCTGCGGGAGCTGTGCACTGACAGGCGTGGCAGTGTTTTACCCATTCGTCTACTGCCGCGTCCAGGAACGGGAACCAGACGTGGCGCCTCAGCTGTCTCTTAGTGTTTTCTGCGCCTCTATGGCCCTCATGGGCTGTGCTTACCACTTCGTTCCTGAGTGTGGCGGGGATGACTATTTTGCACCCTCTGAGGAGGATGTCGTTGTCCTTGACGGCCAGTTCGCTGTGTACCCTGGCCAGTCTTTCAATTTCTTGTTTGCCCGCTCCTGGGTGTGCCAGCGTCGCTCTATGGTGGTCTCTCCATTTGCTGGATAATGTGAGGCTGATTGCAAGTGCCATGGTGGGGTCAGCAGCGGATGCAGCAGCCACTCTCTCCAAGGACAGCGCCGGAGGTAGTGAGTTTGATGCTATGTACTGTACATAGGCAATATCTCCCTCTCGGGTCAGTGGGGCCCCCACTGGGTGGCGTGACAGGTAGTCAGCGGGGTTAAGGTCACCCCCGGGGCGATGCACGATGTCGTAGTCGTATTCCTGTAAGCGGATTCCCCACCGCTCGATTCTTGGAGGCATCTTGGTGTGTGGGTTGCCAAACAACGAGAGCAAAGCTTGGTGGTCAATTATTAGGGTAAACTTCTTCCCAATGATGAAGTCGTGGAAATGTTCACACGCCCAGACAGCCGCTAAGCTCTCTTTTTCTGCCTGAGAGTAGGCTAGTTCTGGGGTGGAGAGGGCCCTGCTTGCGTATGCGACAACGTGCCTCGGGTGGACATCCGCCCCGCTGGTTTGGGCTAAGATGGCTCCAAGGCCCACCGGGCTCGCATCCACCACTATTTCAGTGTGCCAGGCGGGATTGAAGTATGCCAGGCGATGTGCTTCCATCAGAGCACGCTTGATGTCGGAGAAAGCCTGGAGGCATGCGGGGGTCCACTCAAATTGCGTGTCCTTCTGGAGAAGTTTCCTTAGGGGGTCGGTGAGGGATGCGTAGTGCGGTACATATCGCACGCAGTATCCAGCCATGCCGAGGAATGAACGGACGTCAGCAACTTGTCGCGGTTCTTCCAGGTTGGTGATGGTGTCAACTTTGTCCGGATCTGGCAGCATTCCCTCGCTGGAGAAAATGTGTCCGAAAAATTTCAGCTTGGTCTTGCTGAACCGGCATTTTGCAATGTTGAGGGTGAGGCCCGCATCTTGGAGTGCTGCACATGTGGCGATCAGAGCCTTGTCGTGAGTCTCCTGTGATGATCCAAAAACGAGGATGTTGTCACTGTAGTTCAGTGTACCTTTGATGGGTCTGATCACCTGTCGGATTGCTTCTTGAAATATTTCTGCGGCTGATGAGATGCCGAAGTTCAGGCGTCTATATCTGTATAGGCCGTCATGGGTCGCGAATGTCGTGATGGGTCTGGATTCCGGGTGTAGCTCGAGCTGATGGTAACCTTGGTTGAGGTCGAGTTTGGAGAACATCTGGGCGTTGTTCAGTTGCACGATCATGTCCTCGATGCAAGGGCCCGGGTGCCTCTCGCGCTGAATGGCCGTATTTGCCACCCTCATGTCCACGCACAAACGGATCTTTCCTCCTTCCTTTGGTACTATCACGAGTGGGGAAACCCACGGTGTCGGACCTGTGGCTGGTTCAATAATGCCATCAGATAGTAGTTGTTGTAGTGCATCTGATACTGCCGTTTGTAGGTGAAAACCTACTCTCCGGGGGTGTTGCGGTACCGGCCGCACCGACGTGTCGATGTGTAGTCGGATGGGAGGGGCCTTGAGTTTGCCCAGCCCCCTGCAGAGTTTGGGGAAGTCTCTGGTGATGTCGGCTTGCGTCAACAGGTTCCGTATTTGATGGCAAGCGACGGTGTTGACGGCATCTCCTGTGTGCATATTTTCAGAGGTTGCCGTGATGGAGTCTCCTGCCTTCACATGTATTTCAATTAGACCCAGACGGGACGCTGTGTGATAGCTGAGCAGGCATCGGCTTCTGGCGAGTGATCGGATGATGTGTATTGTGGTGACTACTTTCCGGCCATTTAGGAGGAGACATTGCGTGAAGCATCCTACTGTCGGTAGGGGGGTGGTGGCGCCCCACTGAAATATTCTTGAGCGGGACGATTGGAGTTCAGGTGGGTTCGTTAACATGGCATAGTCCTGTTCGCCCATAATGTTAACGGTGGCGCCTGAGTCAATCATGAACTGAAACTGTCTATTTCCCATTTTGATGGGGATTTTTGGCGCTTCACTGGCTTCTTCGGTGTCAAGAATGAGATTAACAAACTCATCATGGTCATATGAGTCATATGGTATGTCATATGCAGCTCCCTGCATCTCTTGGTAGAACGTTTCAGGCCCATATTCTTCAGGTGGGTGGTCATATTCATCGGTGACGTATCTGGTCCGATCCGTGTGCTCAGGCTGTGGCAGGTATCCCGGCATGTGGTATTCGTCGATGGCTCTGACGTATCGTCTCAGTCCTTGGCTCTGTTGGTATGATCGGGGTTGAAAATGTCTAGGAGGTGGCGGACGGACGAGAGTCCTCGCCGGCGGTTGGGGTCTGACGGGAGGAAATGGTATGCCTTCCCTGCACACTGAGTGGAAATGCCCCTCTCTTCTGCAGTTTGTGCATCGTTGCGACAGGGCGGGACAGGATCCCGCGTGTGGAAAAGACATTCCGCAGCGATAGCATTGTCTCTGAAATCGGGGTGTTTGGAAGTTTTGGGTTCTATGTGTCTGAGGCACCCTGTCGCCTGGACGAGATGGTTGTATGGTTGCGATGAGTTCTGCAGCGTCATGTTTGGGGTTGCTTGGGCTGGCCATGGATGTGGCCTGGGCATCGACCCTCTCATGTATGCGAGCGAGCTCACTCACTTCCTGGATGGAGAGGGGCTTTTTTAGGAGCTATTTCTTGAGGGCAGGGGACAAACAGCCTTCAATTACTCTTAACCTTATGGCTTCTTCCAGAGAAAATGCGTCGAATTGACAATTTGCACCTTTTACTCTCAGGCGGGTTATGAATTCGTCAACTGTTTCCTGTGGCATTTGGGTGCACTTGTTGAAGAGGTAACGTTCATAGTCGCGATTGACTTCGATGATGAGGAGTTTGTCGAGGGCCTTTATTAGATCCTTGAAAGTGTTCTGTTCAGCTGGAGGAATAGTTTTGACCACAGTCTTTATTTCGCCCCCCACCAGGTTAAGGAAGATGTCTCTGATGTTGGGAGAATTTCCATCCCCAGATCCCCTGACGTAGTGCTGGAAATCTTCCATCCAGTCGGTCCATCTGGGACCTTTCGTTGCTTGTGGGGTCATGGCGAAAGGGGGCGGTAATCGCAGTTGAATCGGCTGCACCACATGAGCCGGCGTAGGTGACCCCGGGTTGGACCCTGACGGGGAGGCTGGCGCGCTCATGGTGCGGGACGCAATGTGTACCTGAAATCCTTGTGTGGGTAGGCCAAGCTCACCAGCTTCCGACGTGTTGGGGTGTCTCAGGAGCTGTTCGCCCACGTGCGGGGTGCTGCTGTGCCAGGGGCGAGTGCTGGGCCCTCAGGGTCCTTTGTTCCTTCAATGGCTTTCCAGCGGTGTGGAGTGGAAATATGTCCAGATGGGGGAGGAGGAGGACTTGGGAGCCTTTAAGGTGTGATGCTGTAGGTACTGTGAGGAGGAAGAGTGGGACACCAGGATGAAAGTGGAGGAGGAGGAGGCCCGGGCCTTCAGAGCGCGTAGAATTGGCGGGCTGCCAGTGTGGGCGTGGAGCGTGCGCTCGAGGAGGCCTGGGGCAGCCAGGACGTGAAAATGGAGGAGGAGGAGGCCCGGGGCCTTCAGAGCGCGTAGAGTTGGCGGGCTGCCAGTGTGGGCGTGGAGCGTGCGCTCGAAGAGGCCTGGGGCAGCCAGGACGCGAAAATTTGGCGGACAGCCAAAAGCGGACGTACGCGCTCACAGCGCGATGAAGATTGGCGGAGATCAGGAGGAGCGGCAGGCCGCAGTGGAGGACTGACGAAGAGTCAAAGGAGGAACGGCGGATTGCCGTGAAGGACTCCGTGTGCACCTATGGAGACATCCTCGTCGCCAGTGTTAGGGAGGACGCGCACACACGGAGGCTTGCTGACAACACCTTTATTCTTTTTCCTTCTAACCCGAACTGGCGCCACAGCGCGCCTTTCCCATAATCCCCTGTCCCTCCCGCCGTACTATAGCTCCGCCCCCACAACGGTGGGGGTCTGCGCTCTTTAACCCTTAAGTGGTGGGCAACAGTCCACACATACCATGTGTGCTTGCCTCCTTTTGCCTCTGAGATCAGTTTGCCTGCATCATAAAGTAGAACATTCCAGAAAGCAAACACTGAAATGCTTCCACACCTCTTTTCTGCTTCAGTTTTAATGTGTGTCATTTGTTTTCTTGGGTCTACAGAGGTAATACACGGTGCAGAGAAATTAAAATGTCACCTCAGTTTTTCATGAGACAGGAAAGGAAGTGATGTAGATTTCACTTTGATTCTTGATCTGGAGAGACACATGTGCAACCCGGTATCCAGTCAAATTTTCAAAAACACATTTTCGAAATGCCATTTTGTCAACAAAAAAAATGGCGGAAAAAAAATTCGGAATGTTTTTATTTTATTTTATGTTTTATTTTGTTTTGTTTTTTGTAAAAAAAAGTGTCAAAAATTAAAAAAAAACGGTTTTGGGGGGACCCCCTCATTTAAAAAATAAAATAAAATAAAAAACATTCCAATGTTTTTTTCGGCATTTTGGTGTCGAAAAATTGGCATTTCGAAAATGTGACGTTCGAAAAAGTCACTAGGAACCGTACAACCCCGCTTAATGACACACTGTCTCAAGCCCTGTTCTGAAAACCAAGTGCCCAGGGCCACTAGTGCGACTCTGTGCACCACTAAATGGAACCTAGCTCGGCCACTGCAAAGAGATATTGTTAATCGTCCAACCTCTTCCGGCCTTAAGTGCTGCCCTTCTTGTTGATTTGACCATTGCGCACCTGCTCTCAGAAAGTTGTATTTTGTATTTGTATTGTATTGCTTGCAGAACTCCAGGGCACAGACGTTGTGCGTGGAGCAATGCCCACTGGAATGCGTTCTTGCTCCTTGGTCACTTTTCATATGTTGGTTTAGGCTACAGGTGCTGCACAATGCCTTTCCACCGATATTTGTGTCATTGAGGCTAGAATGAATAGGAGAAACACGTCTGTTCTAAATGGCCTGTTATGGCTTTTAATATGTATATGTAATACATGGTTTCCTTCAGGGAAGGGGATGGGGAGGGGGAAACAAAATACCGTAGGCTGTTAACTTGAAAGAAGTATTGCTTTATGTGTTTCCAGATATTTACAGGCCGATTCATGGAATTAATGTGTGCAAGCGTGCGAAAACGTGCGATTCGCAGTGAAAGAGCGAAAATCGCAATGCAAGTGCGATTATCGCACAGAAAACAGCGCACATCTATTCATGGAAGTCCGTGCACGCGCAAAATGTGGGATGTGCGCTGAAAAAGTGCGCGGCGCACGCTGGCGCACAAGTCATCGAACGCCGTGCGATAAGGCCACAGCGAATTCGCACATAGCGCAGCGCACATAACAAAAGTAGGCGTAACACGGGGCGTTACACGCAGAATGGGGAACAACTTGTGAAAATGTGGGCATCACGGGGGAAGTACAGGAGGCAAGTGCGCGGAATGCCCACACGCTCGCCTACAACACGTATTCATGGAATGGAATAGGGAAAAACAGCGCATGGCCAAAAACGCGCACAGGCCCATACATGTCCGCCACATGAAAGCAGGCGGTAGCGTCCCTGCGCAGGCAAAAAATGTGCGCCAAAGTTCTACACACGCGAGAAGTTCCACACACGATCGGGCCTGGGGGAGTGTGTGCGTGTATTTCAGGGGTGTGCGAGAAGTACCACACGCGATCGGGCCTGGGGGAGCGTGTGCGTGTATTTCAGAGGTGCGCGAGAAGTTCCACACACGGTTGGCCTGTGCACGTGTATTTCAGGGGTGCACGAGAAGTTCAACACGCGATTGGCCTGGGCGCGTGTATTTCAGGGGTGCGCGAGAAGTTCCACATGCGATCGGGCCTGGGGGAGCTTGTGCGTGTATTTCAGAGGTGCGCGAGAAGTTCAACACGCGATTGGCCTGTGCGCGTGTATTTCAGAGGTGCGCGAGAAGTTCCACACGCAATTTGCCTGTGCGCTTGTATTTCAGGGGTGTGCGAGAAGTTCCACACGCGATCGGGCCTGGGGGAGCGTGTGCGTGTATATCAGAGGTGTGCGAGAAGTTCCACACGCGATCGGGCCTGAGGGAGCGTGTGCGTGTATTTCAGAGGTGCGCGAGAAGTTCCACATGCGATTGGCCTGTGCGCGTGTATTTCGGGGTGCGTGAGAAGTTCCACACGCGATTGGCCTGGGCGCGTGTATTTCAGAGGTGCGTGAGAAGTTCCACACGCGATTGGCCTGGACGCGTGTATTTCAGGGGTGCACTAGAAGTTCCACACGCGATCGGGCCTGGGGGAGTGTGTGCGTGTATTTCAGAGGTGCGCAAGAAGTTCCACACGCGATTGGCCTGGGCGCGTGTATTTCAGGGGTGCGCGAGAAGTTCCACACGCAATTGGCCTGGGCGCGTGTATTTCAGGGGCTCGCGGGTGTTTTTACACACGATCGGGCCTGGGGGAGCGGAGTACATGTATTGCAGGGGCTCGCGGGTGTTTTTACATGCGATCGGGCCTGTGTGAGCAGGGTACCACTCACCGTCTGCCTTGCGTGTAGAAGAACACGTAGCCAACACCCACCCGCTGTGAAGTAATAGCGTGTGAACCCCAACGCCTGCAAAACACACGCACCGCACCGCACCCCACGAAAAGCAATGCCCATGCGCGATACGTCACAGACGCGCATACGCACTAAGGGCCTTTGGTCCAATGGAATCGCTTATGCGTGCTGACGCGCTTATGCGTTAAGGGCCTTTCCTCGATTTACACGCTGACGTGCAGAATTTTCACATGCCAAATCACTCCATATCAAGCTGGCCATGCGTAAGCACACGGAAGACCACGCTCCTGCCCAAAAGGCCAAATTACTGCCCCCCAGAGCCCCGAGCAGCCTCCCACGAGCCATCTGCTGCTGCCTGCCTGCCTGCTGCCACCGTGCCCTGCCATTTGGTGCCTGCACATCAGCCATCTGCAGGGGTCCAGGGGTCCAGTTGCTGTGTCCACCCCTGCTGGAACAGAACACTCCCGACTGGGATACCATCGCTCCACAGCCCAGCCCCAGGACCCAGTTGCCGACCCACGCCTGCCTCGGGGATCGCCATGTCGGGGCAAACACCATCCGAGACCACTGGCGACCCCCAGCCAGAGGGGCAGAGGGCCACCAGCTTCAGTCAGAAGGAAGTTGGTGTCCTGGTGGAGCTTGTCCTGGGGCATTATGATGCCCTCTTCGGATCAACACGCGCTGACAAGGAAGGACAGGACAGGATCTGGGACGACTTTGTGGTTGCCATCGACGCGGAGGGGGTGGCAACCCGCAACATCAAGCAAGTCAAGAAGCGCTGGGAGGACTTCAGGTCCAGGACCCTCATGAAGGCCCGGCGCCTCGTGGAGGGGGGCTGGGGCAGCATGAGTACCATCCAGCTGAGGGTCCTGGAACGCGTACGCCCAGCACTCCATGCCCAGATCCTTGAGAGGCAGACCCGTCTGGAGTCGAGCGGTAAGTGGCCAAGCATTGCTGTGTGAGACAGGGCATGTTGCAGTGTGCTGGTTGTCTGATACTTGCCTGTATGTGTGACATAGGCCATGTACACGTGTTTGTGTGCAGGGACATCATGGTCATGCATGTGAGACCAGTAATGTGTGAAGCACACGGTTGGTGTATGTGTTTGAATGCAACATGGGGAGCCCTATGCGGAATGGACACATGAGAGCATGCCAGTCTCTGTTCCTGGACATGGGTGGGGGTGAGGGATGGGTGCTGATGCCATGTACATGTATGGTGTCCATGTCTGTGTTTCTGACCTGCGTGTCTGTGACTTGTGAATGCCATGGATGCATGACACATGTCTGTGACAATGTTCAGAATCACTGATGCAGCCTAGTTATCCTTGCATCCACTGTGTCTGGGGTGTACGAGTCCAGATGGATGAAAGTACGTTGAAGTGTGTGCATGTGATAGGCATGACCCATGATGCATTTGAGTCCAAAAACACCATTGTTTGCTTCAAGAGTCCCTTGGACATGTTTGCTTATGTCCATAGCATGCGCCTTTTCTGTTACTGCATGTGTTTTGCCTGCATTGACCCATGTGTTGTGGAGGGACATGATGGAAGTGATCTTTGACAGTGCCACTCATCTGCTGTTGCTTCCTGTCTAGGGGACCATTGTACAGTACCCTGATGCTTGTGTTCTATGTCTCCCTCTACACAGCGCAAAGTGAAGAAGAGGGCGGAGACGGCGCTGTGGAGCTAATCGGCGGAGATGCCCCCACGGTTGCAGCGGAAGGGGTGGGTGAGCCCCCACAGGGGCTTGCAACGGCGGAAGACGGTGTGGAGCCATCCAGGTTGGTGGTTTCCACAGAGGAGGAGGAGGCCGCTACTGAGCCGCAAATGGGGCCTGGTGGGGGCATCCCTGCTGGTGCAAGTGCTGCAGTCCAGGGGCAGGGGCAGGAGGCAGCACAGGTCGCTGTGGAGGTGCCTTGCATGTCACTGTCCCTGACACTGTGACTGCACCACCATGCACCAGCAGGGATGCCCCATCCCAGGCCTGTCGGCAGGTAGGGGGGATATCCATGTCATCTGACTCCTCTCCACCTGCGGACGAGGGAACCCCTGGCCGTATGGAGAAGGTCCTGATTGGTGTCGCGTTGCTCACGGCTGTCATTCGTGATGAGGTGCGTGCTTCCCGGGGGGAGCACGCTCGTCATCACGAAGAGCACTGTGGCAACGTGGCCCAGTTGGGAGCGGTCATGGTCGGGGGTCTCGTACATGTGTCGGGCACTCTGGCGACCCTCTCCTCCTCTCTGGAGGCTATGCGCCAGTCATACTCCATGCCATCTTCCGGCCCAGATGCCACCAGGGCCCCCTGTGGACCTGCCCCGACCAATGCAGCCACCTCAGTGGGGATCCCATCCCTGCCACAGTCGGGAGTCGGAGGTCCAGCAGGGGTGGACACACCAGCAACTGGACCCCAGCAGATGGAGGATGTGACGGCATCATCGGGCAGGGCACGGGCACGATGGCGTCGGTGGATTCCATCAGCCGGGATGCCGTCGTGCTGGCACAGGCAGTTGCGTCGGAGGCAGCGGCAGGCTCGACGTGGGAGGCATCATGGCTCGGGGCCATCAACATCAGGGGTGCAGGCATCGGCCGGAGAACCCTGGAATGGGATTGGCTTCCGTGTGGGAGCGGTTGGGCCAGCAGATAGGTGCGGAGCGGCAGCGGGCAGAGGAGGAATGGCTCACAATGGTAAGGGTGGAGAACTCCATGTGGAGGGCGCTGAGGCGGGCTGAGTGCCTCGAGGGTCTTCGCAGGGAGTTGGAGCTGGACACTGCATTATCCCTGTGGGACCTCGGGGCCAGGGAACATGCCCACCTCCAAGCCATTGAACAGGGGTTCGATGATGCCCTGGCCCATGACAACAACCAGTGAGCCGTCGGACTAGCCCGCTGCCCTTGTAAATAGTTATGTAGTTAGTGTTAGGTTTCCTTTGCTTTTTTATTTATTTTGGACTTTTTGGACAATGGGCCACATTTTTGTATATAGTTTTTTTTTAATTAGGTAGTGTTGTTAGATAGTTTTCATTTCTTTTGTTGGGATCATGGACCCTGGCTTGTTCCTCTGTACATAGTTCACTGTTGGATTTTCTTTTTATTTTACAATTTTAGCCATGGAGCAATGGCTTTCGATTATTATTTTCCATAGGATTCTCTTTTGTGGACTGTGACTTTGGACACCATTCCTATGGATTATGATTTTTGGTTTTGCACTTTTTCACGGACATGCTTCTTTTTATTTTTTTACATTCCCATTTCTGTTTGTTTATTTTTGATTCAATTTATGTTTCCTTTAATACATATTTCTTGATCAAACTTCAATGTGTAGTATCATCTCATTGGTTTCATGCGTATCATAATATGGGTTTTGAGATTCACTGACACCCATTGGGTGTATGTGAGGGACATGTGTTCGTTTCCAAACTTGCAATTGGTGTTCTATCATGTTATTGCCATTTCTAAGTGGGTGGATGCAATACTCAGGTGGGTGTTCTGCATTTGGAGGCTGACCATAGGGACCAGGGATCTAGATTGTGATGACATGTTGGCTGGGGAACATGAGTTGGGGCCTGCTGGCAGGTGCCCCACAGTGCTGGGGGGTGGGGGTGCAGGGGAACAGGAGTTGGGGCCTGGTGGAGGGTGCACCACAGTGCTGGGGGGTGGGGGTGATGGGAGACATGAGTTGGACATGAATGGGGGCCTGCTGGCAGGTGCCCCACAGTGCTGGGGGATGGGGGTGCAGGGAAACATGAGTTGGGGCCTGGTGGAGGGTGCACCACAGTGCTGGGGGGTGGGGGTGCAGGGGAACATGAGTTGGGGCCTGGTGGAGGGTGCCCCACAGTGCTGGGGGGTGGGGGTGCAGGGTAACATGAGTTGGGGCCTGGTGGAGGGTGCCCCACAGTGCTGGGGGGGTGTGGGTGCAGGGGAACATGAGTTGGGGCCTGGTGGAGGTTGCACCACAGTGCTGGGGGTGGGGGTGCAGGGGAACATGAGTTGGGGCCTGGTGGAGGGTGCACCACAGTGCTGGGGGGTGGGGGTGCAGGGGAACATGAGTTGGGGCCTGGTGGAGGGTGCACCACAGTGCTGGGGGGTGAGGGTGCAGGGGGACATGAGTGGGACATGAGTGGGGGCCTGCTGGCAGGTGCCCCGCAATGTTGGGGGGTGGAGGTGCAGGGGGACATGAGTGGGACATGAGTGGGGGCCTGCTGGCAGGTGCCCCGCAATGCTGGGGGGTGGGGGTGCAGGGGGACATGAGTGGGACATGAGTGGGGGCCTGCTGGCAGGTGCCCCGCAATGCTGGGGGGTGGGGGTGCAGGGGGACATGAGTGGGACATGAGTGGGGGCCTGCTGGCAGGTGCCCCGCAATGCTGGGGGTGGGGGTGCAAGGGGACATGAGTTGGTGATCAGTAGTGCAAGGAGACATGTGCCTTTGCTGGGGGGCATGCCCATGTTGGGTGGGCTGCCTGCGGGACATGACCAGGGATGCATGGTAGTCCCCTGTGGTGTGGGCTGCCTGCATGGGCTGTGGAGGGTGTACAGGGAACACCTGGGAGGACCCACACTGCCAAATCACATATAGGACTCCCCGGCACCCCTGAAATACACGTACCCTGCTGAAATTGCGTGTGAAAATTCTTGCGCACCCCTGAAATACACCTACCCTGCTGAAATTGCGTGTGATAATTCTCGCGCACCCCTGAATTACACGCACACGCTCCCCCAGGCCCAATCGTGTGTGAAACTTCTCGCGCACCTCTGGAATACACACGCCCAGGTCAATCGCATGTGGAACTTCTCGCGCACCTCTGAAATACACGCACACGCTCCCCCAGGCCCGATCGCATGTGGAACTTCTCGCGCACCCCTGAAATACACGCACATGCTCCCCCAGGCCCGATCGCGTGTGAAACTTCTCGCACACCTCTGGAATACACGCGCCCAGGCCAATCACGTGTGGAACTTCTCGCACACCCCTGAAAGACACGCACACACTCCCCCAGGCCCGATCGCATGTGGAACTTCTCGCGCACACCTGAAATGCATGCACACGCTCCCCCAGGCCCGATCGCGTGTGAAACTTCTCACGCACCTCTGAAATACACATGCCCAGGCCAATCGCGTGTGAGACTTCTCGCGCACCCCTGAAATACACGCACATGCTCCCCCAGGCCCGTTCGCGTGTGAAACTTCTCATGCACCTCTGAAATACACGCGCCCAGGCCAATCGCGTGTGGAACTTCTCGCGCACCCCTGAAATACATGCACCCAGGCCATTCGCGTGTAAAACTTCTCGCGCACCCCTGAAATACACGCACACGCTCCCCCAGGCACGATCGCGTGTGGAACTTCTCGCGCACCTCTGAAATACACGCGCCCAGGCCAATCGCGTGTGGTACTTCTCACGCACCCCTGAAATTACGCACCCAGCCCGTTCGCGTGTGAAACTTCTTGCGCACCTCTGAAATACACGCACGCGCTCCCCCAGGCCAGATCGCGTGTGAAACTTCTCGCGCACGCGTGTTCCCGAAACCTGTAATACACGTTTCCCGCTTTGCGTTTGCTGTTTGCCAGTCCGGTAAACTGGTACAGGGTTGGCGCAGCCCTTTGCGATGGTTTTGCGATCTTGATGGCTTTTCCTTGCGTGAGGGCGTTCTTGGGGGCGTAACTGGCGCTGCTGCAGGGTCGCTGCGCCACTCTGCGCCACGTCTGCTTTTGGAGGCGAGAATCCATGAATACGCTGTGCGCGGAAATTGATTTTATCGCACGCGGCAGGCGCAGACATTCGCACGGGCACGCTGTGCTCCAGCCGCGTGCGACACTTTTGTGCGAATTTCCATGAATTACCCTGTTAGTGGGGGCATACAGGATGATTTTAAGTTTCCATTCTTAAAAAATTATTTTTTTACGTGATGCCCTATGTTTATTGGGATCTTTTTGCCAAAAATAAAGATTACATCCTTTGAGCATTGTTCTGATTTTCATAAAGTCGGCCACATTTAAATGCACTTGAGTTATTTTATCATGTATAATTAGTCGAGTTTTAGGAACTCTGTGTTTTACAGAGATGTGAAATTACTAAGGTAAACGTAACCATAAGTTCCCTTTAACGTTGTCTGACAGAATTGCAATGTCTATTTTATCATATACACTTTTGTACATGCTGTACCCATGGTTCATCGGCACTTCCCCTGCTCATGACCTTCACAATTCAATTATGATGCATGCTATGTTCGTGCATTTGCATCACGTGGGGATAATGTAAAGGCCTCTTGCATGCTGCCTCGCTGCTCCATACTGCAAATCTGCATGCATCGCCAGAATGTACAAATTGCTAGAAACCATATTGATTGCACTTTTTTGACAGCTACATACACCAGACAGAATCCATATGGGTGTTTGCTAATGCTGCCCTCTATGCAGGTAAATGGAGGACAGCATTTACAATTGGGTTTGTAAAGGGGTGTAAATAATCATGGACATCCAGGACCGCTTGGATTGATAAATTGTCCCCCACAACATTTCAGGTAAAAAGACTGCAGACATTCGTTCCTTAGCGGTTTTGGTCCTCACCATGCTATTACTCGGCCATTAGAAATCAGCCCCTTTTGATTATTATTATAATTTGTTTTTAATGTGTTTATAGGCATGTTATAGCAGAAGCGTTTCACACCTGATGTTACACAAATAAAATGTGATATCATAAAATGTACAGAATATAGTATACTTGCTTTAGGTAAAACATCTAATCATTCTAAAAAGAAAAATTCATTACACTTATGCAAAAAAAAAACCGATTAATTATAAAAGTTTATTCTAAACAACATTATTGCCTTCCAGCATATTTAAGAACGTCTTCCAGACATCTTAAAGTGCTATAGACAGTGCTGGTATATTACCCATCAAACACCTGCCCCAAAAAGGATGTGTACTGTGCAAGTCCTCCTTATAAACACATTTTTTAAAAGTGTTTAACCAATGTACTTATAGCTTAGGGCAGATACCCAAAATGTGTCAAAGTGTCTCTATATGTTTCCTAACATGACATAGTCAACATATTCTCTCATTCTTTGGAATGTGCATTTGCGCCCCCACCACATCATAGCAGGGCAGTTGATTAAGTCTAGTCATTAAGAACAACCTTCTTATATGGGGGATAGGATACTTCAGCAGACTATCTTGTGGTTTCCCTTCTGTATGTGTGAATTGAACCAGAGCTTGAAGGGAGGAGTATTGAATGACATTTTCCAGATTCTTTTGAAAGTCCCAAAGGTGGGCCTTCTTCCTCATGCTCGAAATCAGTTTACACGTGCTTTCCTCCATATCTGGTTCACAAAGAATGTACTACAGTTTTATCTCAACCAATCAAGTTTGTTTGACCATCGCACACTGAGTTCTTCTTTCATTAAATTAAAACTAGGTATGGTCTGCTCCATTTTAATTTGCATCCATAATGATCGCTGCCTAATTCGTACCAATGTACTTAAAGAAGTGATTCCCACTTCAAGTCTCATTATATTCAAGGGAACGTCTTTTGCAATGCATAGAATATGCCTCAATAGGGAGCCTTCCAAGTGATCTAACAATCTTCTGTCTATTTCATTCCACGTCTCTAAACTGTGCAGAATCAGAGGCACAGGGCTTTGTTTACATACCGCGTAGAAGCCCCTGACGCTGAAGCCACTTCTAGATTTAAAAAATTCCATCATTGCACCAAGTTTCCTATGGGCTGTTAGTTCTATGGCTGAGATCCAAGCTTACTCACTATGTTATTATGGAGATCGTACTTCCCAAATAGATATACTCATCTATTGACTCCACCAGGAGGTTATCTATTTTAGCATTGATCTGGGAAGAATGTCTATTGCCATCAAAATACGTCACCTGTGTCTTTTTGAAGTTTATTATTAGGTCGTTTGTAGAAGCATAGTTCACTAACATACCCATAGCTCTTGTTATACCAATTTTTGTATGGTCTAGCAAAATTAAATCGTCTGCATACGATAACATAGGTACATGACCAGATCCCCATTTCGGTGCAAAAATTCTAACCTTGTTTATTGTGCCGGGATGATCAGGCAGATAGAGGTTAAACAACAGAGGTGCTAAAACACACCCCTGTTTGGTTTCAAACCTCTATTGTTAGATATTCAGGGCATTAACTGCACCTTAGGTAGGGACGTTGCATGCCAAGCCACACTCGAAATCCCATGTGTCGATTCATGTAATCAACTGTGCAGGACTTTTTCGTACTTTGCCTGGACTTTGAGACACCTCGCAGAACAAGAGCGTGGCCGTGCAGAGGACAGAGTAGGGGAGGGAACACGCAAAATTGGGAAGAACATAGGAAAATGTGGGTATCAGATAATAGTGTCCCCATACATATGGTCGTCATGCATAATGTCGCTGGGAAAAGTTCATGGCAACATTATATATAGTGACCATATGTATGGGGTAATGGGAGTGGTAGTTGCGGGGGTGTCTCCTGCTCCCCTTGACAAAAAAAGGGTTTGCGGGTTGCAGGGTTGTCCCTGGCATGTTTAATGTAATCATGTCCCCGCAAAAAAACAGCAACTATTTGGCGAGTCATTTACCAGGTGACATTTTTGCGGGGACATTGTTACATGGAACCAAAATGTGGGTGTTAGGATGGACGGGCCGCAGGCAGTCCAACGCATGCCCAAATTCGCGGAATGAAGTGTGTTCATGGATGTGTCTGCGCAAGCTCTTGTCGGGGAAAGGCCCATGCAAAGCCCTCAATATATCTGCCACCCAAAGGCAGGCATACAGACACTTGTGCATAGGAATCACCTCTACTGGGTGAGATGGCATGTTGGATTTAGGGGTGCGTGCAGGCAGACAGGGGTTTGAACTAACATAGGGGTGTGCGTAGGCGGTGTAGCGGGGTGCATGATTGGTTTACGGGGGTTCACACACAGATTTTCTGTAGTTTTATCAGTATTACAGAAATTTGTATGCATGTTGTCAGGGTGTTGGAAATAGTTACAGGGGACCCCGTGAAGTGTCCCTGAGGTGCAGACCTGGTTGCAGGGGACCCCACACACTGTTTCAAGGGCGCATGTGTTCACGCCTGAAGAGCATGCAAAGCTAGCTGTATCTGGCTCCTTTTGTTTTGCGTGTCGGTGGGCGTTCCGGCCATGACTTGCATATATAGTCACTTTCCATAAACAATTCCATGAATACATGGAGCATGTAGGAAAACTAGTCGTTCTCAGCACATGGCCTTTTGCAGAATCTCTGCTCCCTTTTCCATGAATCAAGCCATAAGTCAGTAAATAGACGCAAGCCCTCGATACTCACCCGCAACTTGGTTCCAGAATGCAATTGGTAAAGCATGTTGTGAAGCCCCAAGTTGATGCCCCATTTAGTTAGTTTAATCCAAAATGTAATCTAATTGACTCAATCGAATGCTTTACTAAAATCTATAAAAGTAACTAATAGCTCAGGACTTTTTTGTTTATTTAGCTCTTGCAATAGTGTTCAGCGTATGAATAGATTGCGTGGCGTAAAGCAATTAGCACAAAATCTCACTTGTGCAACATTGAGAATGTAATGTGCTTTAGCCCAGATTGCCAATACTTTTTTTTAACAATATTGCAAAGATGTGGCTGGACACATTTAGCAATCGAGAGTAAGCGATAATTAGCCGCTATATCTTGTTTGCCCCTTTTACACATGGGTATTAAAAGTGAATATTTCCATGATTGGGTATTGTGTTATGCTTCACTATACACGTGAAATAAGATGAAAGGATATGTGCCCAAGTGCAAGGATCTTCTTTTACCACTAAATTGGTCTGGCCATTAGGGTGAGGGACACACCCATGTTGTAAGCTCTTGTCAGGGCCTCTATTTCATTCAAGTCAACATCATCCAAAGCGTATTTATCTAAAGGCAGTTGCCAGTCGGAAGAATTCGGAGAATAGTATTCCACCCAATTAGAAGAGGGCACATCATTAATTAGTGATATATTTGCTCGTCTCTTTACCAGGGACCAACATTTATGGGTGTCCTAAGAGGCTAACACGCAAAGCAAATCTTGCCAATTCTTAGTTCTTCCTGAGAATTTGTGTTCTCTCAATCACTTTTTATAAGTATTCCTGTATCCCCTAATCAGAGTGCCTTTTCTTAGAGTGGTTCTTTTTGGGTTATACATATCAGATATCTTAGTTGGAGTTTCATTCCTGCAATTGCACTATCAAAGGTATTGCATCTCATTTTAAAATATGTGTTATCACTGGGTGTCCCCCAGTTGTTCATTATGATAGCAATCATGCAATCTGCCTCACTGAGATTGAGTCGAACAATATATGAAGAATTCTTTTAGTCCTCTTTTTAGACCAACACATGTGATTCCCTTGTCTATTAGTAGGTAGAGCACAGTCCATACTCTATTTAGGTTGCTCTGAGATAATGAACATGGATATCTTCAGTATATTATGATCGCTGCAACCAGCTTTCAAAACCTTGGGATGACTTAGTGTATCCCACGTGACTGGGTCCACAAAAAATAACCAATCACTGCTTGTTTCTCACCCATCTGCCAAGTAGGATTAGTAGCAATACGGCATTTAGAGTCGTGATTAGCTATAACAAGGCCTTTAGTGACCATGAATGTGTGCAGTACTTTCCCCAGTACATCTATCTTCTGAAATGTATTGCTCAGCTGTCTTTTATCAAAACGAATGCTGTTAGAACTATCATCTAAGTAGGTCAAGCAACAATGGACTTTAAAATCCCCACCAATCACAACTAGGCATTCAGGATGGTTACATAGATAGTTTTGTAACAGTTCATATATCCCATTCAGGATACATTTCTGATTAAGTCCACCCGATGGGATGGAAACGTTAATAATAAGCATGTCAAAACACTATTCATAGACACACGCTCTGCACTAAGTCAGATGTATTAATAGAGGCATTTTCTCAATTTCGAATCTCGTGGAATTTTTTACAGCTATTGGAAGCCCCCAATGGGCCGACTCCTGGAACCATCCATCCATCCAAGATTCCATACCATCTACTAGCCAAGGAGTGCGCAGCTACGTTTCTTGCATAGGAATAAAATCAGCATCTTGGAAAGGCGAAGACTTTAGTGTTTGAAGTAAATGTTTAAAACCTCTTGTGTTCCAAGATGCAATTTTCAAGAGTTTATTTGTAATTTTAGGAATGGCAGTGTTTTTGTACTAGGGCTCTATATCATCTGACGTAATGACCTGTAATGCCGGTATTAGATGGGGCAGCATAAGAGCATTTTCCCTCTAAATATGGCATTATCGAATTGCTCAAGAATATCTTGAAATGTCAGACATGTGCTCATTAACATCTTCTCCCACTTAAGCTTTTTCCATACCTTTTGTCTCTTTTCTCCTGCATCTCAAGTGAAGCATCTTCAAGTTCCCTCAATGATGTGCAATCAGCATCTGCAGAAGGGTCAGTGAGATCGCCCTTAGAGTCATCCAAATTTATTAGAGTGTTAATAGTGGTTTGACGTGTCTTTCTTCCAGTTGACTCACTCTGCTTTGACGCACTTGTTTGCTGATTATTCAGCTTGCTTTGAATTAGCCACCTGTCAAACTTATTTTTCTGCTTAGATACTTTCTTTAAAGATGTTCCCTTCTTGCCCTTTGCATTACGAGATTGCTGTTGATTCGGTTCTTATTGTGTTTTTTTTTTCTTCAATTATATTAATAATTGCATCCAATCGCTCATTTGTTTGACGCTTTCCCTTGCTTCTCTCAGATATAATGATATGGGTGAGTGAGATATAATGCTTCGATTCTTCAGTGGCCGGAATACTTTCTTCCTGAGACTCACTGGCTCGGAGCTGCCTTCACTGTCTTAATTTAGTTTCTTTTGACATGATTTGTTCTTGCGACCCACATGCGTTATCTTATAACGATTTAAAAATGCATGTGTAAGAGAGGAAGCACTCAAAGGACGTGCTCTTTCTACATTTCCTGTGTCTACTGCCTCGAGGGATGCTGGCTCATGTGTGTTTCCTTTGATTTGAACCCTCACTTTGCTATCTTCCACCTCCTGCATGCTAAGGAATGGCCCTTCTTCTTGGTTGGTGACATTCGCTTCAGTCTGAACCATTACTGTAGCCGTCGGTATATTATTAGCAATGGTGTCCAACATTTTTTATGCAATAGGGCTTCAATGTTCACTAAAATTAAATACTGATCATTTTTAATATTTAGAGAGACTGAACATACCTCCACTAGCTCGTTATTGTTGTCATGTTCCTTAATGAGTCATATTAATTTTGATTTTGAGCGACACTAGTTGAATCGATCAGCGACTGGGAGTGGGAAAGACCATATATATATATATATATATATATATATATATATATATATATTTAATTGTGCAATAGCCAACAAAAAAACAAAATTTACTTTTAAAACATTTCATAATATCAGAAAAGAAAAGAAAAGAAAGAAAAAAACAATACATTCACAACGTTTCAACTACAAAAACAGAAATTGTATTTAAAAGATGAATTAGAAAAAATACCAAATTTACCAATATATATAAAAAATAAAAATGCAGAAGAAAACCTATGCTTTTTTAACCATAAAAGACAAACAATAAAATACATCACATGTGTATCAATTTTCCCTCAACCCGGTTAAGTTCCAGTCCTTTAGTAACCAAACCACCTCAGTCGTCAGGAAGACTTTGTTTCCCGCCGAGAGTCTTTGCCAAAACCAAAATGAGTCAAGAAAACATTCATCACATAGAAACCTCGAGAATTTTAGGTGCCTTTGCAGCTTGACAATAGATGTTGAACTGGCTGTGGCTCCTTATCAGCACACTTTTCATAGATATTGGATGGATATAGATCCTTCGCTCGTGTGCAGAATTTCTAAGGTCGGTAAGATGATGAGCCTTAATCTTAGAAAATCCGCTTGTACTTGGGGGTCCGGAAATGTCTTTAAATACATCGGCAGGAAGGACCTTGGTTTGTCCTTTATGGTTCAAGATGCCGAAATTTTGCCTTTCTCATTTCTTTAATTGTCCTAATCCAATCTTGACACTTCATTCTTTCCTTTACTTTTAGAGGGTTTTGCAATAGAAGGTCTATAGAACAATTCGAGACAAGCAGTTTCACATTACATTTGGAACATAGCTGTTCGAGGAAAATATTGTTCGAGTTGAACATTAACAATTTAACCTCCTCAAATCAAGATGATTTAGGAGGATCCAGAATCATCCTATACAGTGAAACCCATTTCCACTCAGTCCCAGACTGCAAGGAGCTAACCCCCAATGCATATCTACTACATGCTATGGGTACACAAATAGGTAATTTCAGAGTCCTTTTCCAAATGTTTCCCTCTACTCTATCCCAATTTACAGCACAGGTTTGAGAATTGGATTCCAACCCATACAGAATAATTGGAATCACCTTTACACTAAAGAATTTAAGAAGAGGGAGTATTGAAAACTTACAGAATTGTGCATAAATTATTTTCATATGTGAGCCCAGGCTCAAAACTTTCTGATCAATGATTGAGAGAAGAAGGGAACTGGTTGGAAAACCCCAAATTGGATTGTCTAAATATGTAACTTCTTTTGATATGGGAATTGAGAAATCATGCAAAAGCCAACAATAAGACTTTCATTTTTTTAACAGATGTTTAAAGGTAAGTATTTGAGATTTCATAGGATTCATGTTCAAATTGTTAATAATTGCATATTCAGCTAGTGCTGTTAACAGACGCTGCAGCCTGTAGTTTAATCTAAAACTACAATATCGTCTGCATAAGCTATGCAATTTAACTTTAAGGTACCAATCTTTGGGCTAACCAAACCAGAGTCAAACCAGAGTCACTCAACCATTGTAACAAATCAGAAAGGTAAAGAATAAGCATAAGCAAAAAAGAGGCAATCAGACATCCCTGGCAGACTCCTCTAATGATTTTAATTGTTTCAGTCAGGGACCCAGATTTTGACAGTCTTCCTCTCATGGAGGATCCCTGGTGAAGTTCTATTAAAATCGATTGACCATAGTACAATGGTGTAAATGGCCATGGCGAAGGCTGCCACTTACATTTCTATTGTGAGACAACCCTAGCCCTGAACATGTGTGGGGTAAGCCCCAAAAATCAGTATTACATAATAATCTAATGAGCCAATGAAGTGCATGGAAGCAAGGAAAACACACGTTTATTACATGCAACCACAGCTGGAATAATTCACAAATCATTCAATATTATATCATTAAAAGGCGGTTCATATAGTGGGAAGTGGAGCTGATTCTTGCACAATGTTTCAAGATGCTGATTGCACAGTCTTGGTAGTGCTATAGATGATTGTGTACAATACCTGTCCACACTGGCCTATCCTATTCCTCATGGGCATTCTAATATACGCATGGTAATGATTGCATGGTGAGGTCATCTAGTTTCACACAGTTTTGATTGACAGTAGACATGCTAAAACAAGTTACACAGATCACTTGGTTGCTCATTGGATATGTCTCTTTGAATGATCTCGGGTGGGTCGCTTCCAGGCTTCCATCATAGTCAGCCAATCCTATTGTGAGGTGTACAGTGTGTGGCAACAGTAAATAATACTTCACATCCTTTCTCATGGGACTCAAAGGTTGGCACTGACTTTCCATTCTCACCCTTGTGACTGTTAGTATGGTGACTTCTCGTTGGAAACATGTGACCCTTTTCCTTCCTTTCTCATGATGTGTCTACATGAATTCATGGAGTGTATGGGCCACCTCACAAGTTGGGCGGTAACCATTAAAAGTGGCAGTAACAGAATTAGCCCTGCCAATACCACTTCACCGGATCATGAGGCGGCAGAAAATGTCACTGCCTGTAAAATCAGTCGGCGCTATTACAGCTGGCACCATCACAGCCAACGGTATCTGTGCCGGCCACATGAAGTGCAAACTCAGACGCATCACAAGTCCATGTATGGTGGTATTAGTGCCAAAACCTGGTGCTAATATCGCTGAAAACACAGCACAGTTACCTCCAGCTTCCAGGTGTCAGAAATGAATAAAAAGTGAACCCAATACACTCCAGAGGGCTACATAAGGCACACCCCTATTACAATTACTATTCCCAACACCATGCTGCCTCTAGCCACTGTGTGCTGGGACAGGCAGCTGCTCATGCTGCTCCTGGAAGTTAAGAAACAGGACAACCAGGCCAGGCCGCAGGGAGTACAGAGGTGGGAGGAGGAGCAGGAGGAGAGCCCAAGCAATTTGTGCACTGATCCCCAGTGTCAGGCTCTCACCCAGGACCCTCACTGACAACCAGTTGGTAACCCTCTACTGCCTCAACAGGGTGGCCATAAATGAGCTGCTCACCACAATACAGGACAACGTAGGGAGAAGGATCAAGCTCCAGACAGCTGTGCACCCACTGCTGAAGCTAGTGTCTGTCCTACAATTCATTGGAACTTGCACCTTCCAGCACCCTGTGGCCATGATGCACGGCATGTCACAGCCCATATTCTGTGCAGTGTTGGCCCATTTGCTTGAAGCCCTCTGGTGGCAAGTGCTATGCCATATCTCACTGCGTGCCACCCCAGCCCAGGTCAATGCCATGAAGGAACAGTTGTATGGCGTTGCCTAAAGGCCAACTGTGATTGCTGCCCTGAACTGTACCTATGTTGCGTTGCTGTCCCACAGGTCCACAAAGCAGTTAACTGTAACTGCAAGCACTACTACTCCTTGAATGTGCAGGTGACCTGCGACTCCAACCTGTACATCACCCACTGCTGTGCGCACTAGCCAGGTTCCGCCCATGATTCCAGGATCCTAGGGAACAGCACACTGTTAGGATATGTGGAGAGGCGCAGAGGACTATGGACCTGGATAGTGGGTGAGCAGAAATGCCTGCATGCATGCAATGTGAAGTCCATGTCTCAATGGAGGGGGAATGCAAATAACTACACAAAATATGGCATGACAAGCAAATGAAAAATATGTACCTGACCACCTCCTGCACCAACATCACAGTATAGCCCAGGGAGCAGCACATGTTGGACTTACCTGGATGGAGAAGATGATGTTCACATACAGTTACAACTATACCCACAAACATGACTACAGGTACCACAATACAACATCCACTGACCAACGCAATGCTGACAAATGGCTACATCGCATCACACAGCCCTGCAAGTACATCAGCCATGCACCCATGTGCACCCAGCCTACAATGGTGTCCCTGTGGCCCCAGATGCTCAGGGAGTGTTCATGGGAAACACATCATGCCACATGCATGGTGGAAATACACTGCCACATTACAGCCACCATGTAAGCTGCACATTTCACTGACAGACACGTTACGCAACATATGCTGCAAAGGAACAGGGTGCATGTGAAACAGAAACAATGCATGACATGAGTGACACAGCATGCACAGACTTTGAATTGAGACATGACGTGAACTGAAGACCCATTTGCATGCACAAGATGTCCATTGCCCATAAACTGTGTAAGGCCACCCACACACCTTACACCATGACTAATGGCTGTGCCTCCCCCATGCAGGTGACTCTGGATACCCACAGCTGCCCTTGCTACTGACCCTTATGCGTGATCCACAAATGCTTCTAGATATTGCCTACAACCACACTCACAGCAGGATCTGTGTGTGCATTGAGTATACTGTTAGAGCCCTCCCCATCTTACTATGTGCAATACAAATACATGAGACACACCCCAGATGGGGAATAAGGCTAAAAGGACAGGTTGAGAGAGTTTCAAATGTTTATCTAGAATTGGCATCCAGAGAACTCTGCTGCCTGGGAGCGCTCTGGCATACAACACACTTACAAAGAAATATAAAGGAAAACAACATCATAAATTATGTAACTAACATAGGGTACTACATTAGTGCAGGATTGGCTGGAAGGTGAAAGCACATATATTGGTGTAGGCTCTGCTTCTTCCAGATTGGCTGTCCAGTTGGCTGGAGGGTGAGAATCACGTGTTCCGGCTGCCAGCGTCCAGGAGGGGTGAGGGTCAGGTCGCTGTGAGGCAGGGTGGTCACTAACTAAGCTAGCATAATACAACCTAATAAAGCATGCACTAAACAATAGTCATTGCAACTCCTTTGAGAAAATCATTGTAAACCTATAAACTTCATTCATGTATTTACATCATCACTTATTGAGGCTTATATGGGGCATCAGGTTAAGGGTTACACCGGCAGTAATTTTCCAACAGCGAGGGTGAGGGGGTATGAGCAGCTTTGTGGAGATGGATGACCTACAGGGCCTGGCTCAAGCTGGTTTACACACGGGACAGTGATCTCAGAGGAAGAGTGAGATGTTACATTTGTTTTTGTTGCAATCTCCAATGCTCTCTTCCTAAATACCTTCCTTCCAGAGCAGGTGCCTCCCTATGGAATGGCCTCCCTGCCAATCTCCGCCTTGAGATGGACCTGCTTAAGTTCCAGAATCTCCTCAAGACCTTCCTTTTCTCCTCTTTCATCTCTGCCTCTCCCCTGCTAACCTTTCCCCTCCTCCTTTTCTCTCTGCCTTCCCTCTTCTGTCCTGCCCTTATTCCTGCTTAGTTACGTTGACTGGCTGACTGGTGCACCCCTGAGGAATGTAGGACACCTGCCCACCCTCTTGTCCAGTCCCTTGCACTTACCTTCGGGCCGTCCTGCACTGCCACCTGGCCTTCCATGCACTTCCGGGCCTTGTTCCCCTTGGAAGCCCTGCCTTTCTTGCACTTAATCCAGTGCCCTGCTGCACTGAGTGTACTTCTCCCCCTCCTTACCCCTGCACTTCTTGTCAGCGCACTTGCATGATCTAAATGATACTAGGGTTAGTAAGATCATTTGTCTTGATCTCCCCTGTTTTCCCCTCCGTGCCTGGTTGTGTCTGGAAGCACATGCGCACATTATAAATAACCTATCAATCAATCTATCATTCAATCAACATGCTGGTGTGACTGCTGCACAGTGTTGTGGTTGCTTACGCACTGCAATCCCGCTAGCACTGATTGCACCAGCAGAATGTGATGTGCATGGCACTTGGATAGGTCACTTTCCACACCTTCCCACTGCTGTTACGCTCAGTGGTATACTTGGTGCCCTGCCCCATGGCTGCTTTGGAAGGTGGCTGATGTGCCACCCCGTCATTTCACACTGTTGGCATGCCCAGCTTCAGGGTGTGATGTTATGTGTCCCTGCCCACTGGGTCATCTTATGCTAGGCTGTCATTTGTGCCTGCATTTGTGCTGGGGGGATTCACTCACTTCCTGCCTCCTGGCTGCTGGGACCCACCTCTGCACCTCCAACTCCCTCTATTCACTCCATACCCAGGACCTTGCTGCACTTTTATTCCCAGATGGTGAGGACCAGTGGTTCCACAATGCCTCCTCCAGTCGTCAGGAACTCCTGCCGGTGTTGGTACAGCAGTCCACGCACCCTGACCCTCAGGTCATTCCACCGCTTCTGGAAGTACCCTCCGGCACGGGGTAAACTCACCACTGCAGTAACCTTCTTGCTGATGGTGTGCCAGATGGCTGTCCTGCACTGTCCTGTGGTCTTACGCTGCCTACTGCCATATACCTCATCAGTGAGGACCACCATCTCCCCCTCAATGAACTTTGGCTTTCACAAATTATTTTTTACAGGCGCCTTGCCTCGGGTCCTCTTCTGTGACATTCTGGCTTGTTTCCCGGTCTGGATGGCTGCAGGAAGTGGAATTTTTTGATGGTTTGTATTTTTTAAACTGACCGCCACAATGCTTCCCATCAGATGGCGATAATTCAGTGGTAGCCCTTATTTCACCACTGTTTCCACCGGTTGGTAATATCGTTACCGCCAGAGTGGGTCACACATTTACACCAGGTTGTGATGCAGCGCTAGACCAGCAGCATGACCCAGCGGTAACGCTATTTCCACTCAGCAGAAATTGCACTGGATTACCGCCAGATTTGTGAAGAGGCCCTATGTAAGAGGACCTTTTGGCCTCTCTCTCTTGATCCTAAATGCAGATCTCTTTTTTGGTTGGGGTGGTCATGTTGTTCTGTGTTTATAATTCCACTCCTAGGGGGATGTTTTCCTACATGGGGAAGAATGTGTCTTCTCCCTGAACAACTTGTCTCGTGCACCCTTATGCTCACTTTTTTATTCTCAACAGTTGTGACCTTTGTTTTGCTAATTTCTAAAGCACTGGATAGGCATATTACTTGTGACATGTTTCATTTACTCCAAGCCTGGGAACCTGCTGTCCTTGTGCTCCTAGCCCATCCTGTGTGAATCTCTATCACCCTTTCTCATGTGCTCTTTACAAAGTTGTTACATGTGATGAAGTCACTGCTCGTCGTCAGTAGCCTGGGAATGAGCTTTGCCTCTCTGTACTGAACAATAACAGCATGAGTTTACACCCAGTCTGTGGCTGATGAGCTTGCATGTGGGTCTCTCTGGTATGAACTGAAACTGAATGCATTTTACTGTGTGGAATGAGCCATGTATTTCTGAGGCCTATTAAACCTAAATGGCCTATGAAACTAGCTTTATTCTGAGGCTGCCTCTATGTGTTACACAGCTAAAGGATGTTAGATATGCCTTTGTCATGTTTGATATACCCTTTAGTATTTTTGTGTTTCTAATGAGTGGCTATATTGCTGCCTGAAGAACTCCTCATCTCTTTTATTAGATCTAATATTTGCTCACACGTTATTCATCTTTGCAATCATCCTACATGAACTCATTTGTAAGTGCATGTGTGTGTGTGTGTGTGTATTGCTGACTACTATCTATCTTACATCAAGGAGGATTCTCAGAAATTAGTCTATTCTCTTGTTGACTTCACCTAAGGTTTGTGTGTTATGCATGCTGCCTGGGCCTCTGGCCTTCCATGTGTTTTCAGTCTTCTGTTTAATGGGATTCCTTAGTTTGTATTTTCTCTTGCGTTTGCGACGGTGGACGTTCATCCAAACACATGTATCCATGTCAAGGCGTTTGGTTAGCATTGGATTCTATGGTCTTCAGTGTGGTTTCAGTCTCAGATTTTATGGAATTCATTCGTTTGTGTTTTCTCTCGCTTTTGGGACGTTGGACGTTCATCCCAACACATGGATCCAGCAGTTGGTTAGCATTGGACTCTCAGGTCTAATCATAGATCTAGTTTGCGTCTTCTCAGTTCCGTTTTTAGACTTAGGCATAAATCAAGTAGGAAATTATTATCTATTAGTGATAAAGCTGCTTGATCCCCAACTCAACCTAGAAGGGGAATGACTACTGTCTCTGTTGGATCCAGACCTCACATTTCAGGATTGTACAAGATTGGAAAGAAACTTGTAAATTTCTCCTTCACTTTTCTACATCCAGATTTATTTGCACTTAAATTGGTCGTCCCCTGCCCCGGTCTATTCCGCAAGTTGTAGGCCATGTCAAATATTTATTTATTCATTGTTTGCTTGTTAGGCGCTTATACAGCAAGTACATACTGTTTCAAAGTGCCCACAAGGCAATGGAGGGAACAAGGGAGTGATACAAATTGAATACACAACAGAGGAGGGGAAAGGAAAAGGTCAGATTTATGCCTTGTGAGTATTCAGGATGTGCAAGTGAAGCAAGGAAAAGGGCAAAGGAGGTAGGTGCTGGAGTGTCCGTGCTCGTGAGCGAGCAACAGATGAAGTGCATGGAGAGGTAAGTGCTACACTGCCAGGAGCCGTGTTGGGTGTAAGTGCGAGCCTCCAAGGCGGAGTGAGGGCCAAGACAAGTGTTGAGAGTAGACAGAAGCTAGGGAATTTGGGTGTGGGAGGTTGGGGGACCCAGAGATGCGTAAGGTCTGAGGACACCAATCACAGCACCTGTGAGATTAGCAGAGGAGAGAAGATGGGAAGGAGCAGGTAAAGAGAAAAGTCATGCAGAGCTTCCGGAATTTAATGAAGTCCTGCTCAAGCGCAGGGGGAGGGGGAGGCTGTTCAATAGTAGAGAGCCAGCTGAGGAATGCGATCGACCTCCTGCCCTCCAAAAAGTTGGTGCCCGAGGAATGTAGAGATCTGGAGGGGGAATATTTTGTGAGATAAAGTTGAAGATATTAAGGTCCCTGGGCCCAGACAGCCTTGTAGATGATGCAGAGGGATTTTAATTTAATCTGTACAGCAACCTGGAGCCAGTGAAGACTTTTTAGTGCAGGAGTGATGCGATTTCTGGGCTTAAGGCCAAGGATACGTCTTGCTGCCCTATTGTGGATTAGCTGGAGAGGTCTCAGAGTGGAAGAAGGTAGATTCAGGAGGAGGCTCTTGCAATAGTCAAGCCTAGAGAGAACTACGGCTTGGGTAACATTGAG
The DNA here is from genome assembly GCF_040938575.1 of Ambystoma mexicanum. Classification (NCBI taxonomy): domain Eukaryota; kingdom Metazoa; phylum Chordata; class Amphibia; order Caudata; family Ambystomatidae; genus Ambystoma; species Ambystoma mexicanum. The sequence continues at coordinate 235,354,646 of NC_090930.1, read as the reverse complement.
CCTCTTGGGGAAAGTGAAAAAAGGGAAAATTTCTTTGAGAAGGAATAGCTGAAGGTGAGACTTCTTGCCAATGTCCTAAGTGTGACGGAGGAAGGAGAGAGAGGAGTTTACGATGATTCCAAAGTTTCTAGCTTCAAAAGAAATAGCAGGGGGAGAGCCCATGGAGTAAGGCCAGAGTGGAAGAAAGAGGGTGCAGGGGTCCTGATGGGACAGATCTCAGTTGTAAAGGCATTAAGGCAGATATTGTTGGAGGTGCTCCAGGACTGGATGGCAGATAGGCAGTAGGGGTGATGGAAGGTGCAATGGGGTCAGGAGGAAGTTTGAGAAATAGTTTTGTGTAATCTACATAACAGTGGAAGTTGGGGGGAAAGGAGGAGATGAGGCATGCCAGCAAAGCAAGGTAAATGTTAAAAATCCAAGGGGAGAGGATAGAACCTTTGTGGACACCACAGGTGGAGAAGGAAGTAGGAGAGGAAAAGGGGCCCAGGATGACATGGGTATGAGCGGTCAGTTGGAAAGGCTTTTTCAGGAGGGGTCACACAAAGGAGTGCTTGAAGGGGGGGGGGTGGAAATATCCAGTGGCAAAAGAGTGATTTCAGAAATAGGAAGTGAGGGGCGAAGAGAGCCAATGTTGTCCTTGATGGTTCTGGATGAGCAAGCGGAAACCTGTTTGGAAGAGACCTTCATGGAGTGGCTAACTCTGGTAACTACTTCAGGTGTGATGGGGGAGAATGGGGGGGAGGGTCGACGGTGGAGGGAGAGGGGCCAGGGGAGCCAAGGGGGTATGGGAAGGGTTGGGAGGGTGAGTGACAAGGGAGTTCAGGATGTTCTGAGTTTTGGTGGCAAAGTGAGTGGCCAGTGAGTTGCAGAGGGTCTGGGAGGGAGACAGGGAGGAGGAGATTGCAGAAGGGTTGTCTAGTACGATTTTGAGGTCAATATGTCCATGTGTGAGCTAAAAAGAGCTCACCCTTAATATAGAGAGAGTATAGTCCAACAGCGATTCCTCCAGGCTAACAGGCACTTCTGGGCACTTCCTTGGTGCGCGCGCGCAGGTGCGCGCAGCCCAGCCTTCTTGTGGAATTCTGGGAGCCGGGGGCGGGGCTTATCCTTAATATAGAGAGAGTATAGTCCAACAGCGATTCCTCCAGGCTAACAGGCCCTTCTGGGCACTTCCTTGGTGCGCGCGCGCAGGTGCGCGCAGCCCAACCTTCTTGTGGAATTCTGGGAGCCGGGGGCGGGGCTTATCCTTAATATAGAGAGAGTATAGTCCAACAGCGATTCCTCCAGGCTAACAGGCACTTCTGGGCACTTCCTTGGTGCGGGGGTTGTCTAGTTCCCTTAAAATCTTGAAAGGTTCAGCCGTGTCAGTGTAAGTTGTCAATTAAAATGACACTAAGAGGAAACAATCAGCTGCCCTTAGCTCAATTGTTTAACTTGGCTCAAATTCAAGGTTCAGGTTTAGAGTTTCAGGCAATAATATCGCCCCTTCCCAACACTCGCTGAACACGCACCGCACAATTTACACAGCTCAAAGGATACTTGCTCCATAGTCACTGTGTGCTTTTCTCTTAAATGGGGTAACTAGCAATTGAAGCTAGGCAGCAACACGTTTCCGGATATGATTTAGCATTAAAGTGCTGCCGTTACACGTTTAAACTAGCGCTGATGTTATTGCCAATCCGAGAGTGCTCCCCGCCTTTGACATCTTCAGCGTCCAAGCTGGACCGATGTATCACTCTCCTGCCACGTGGTCAAAGCAATCACTGGCTGCACAGCCATCTTTGACGATCTCGGCTCACCATCAACCCCCCACAACCCTGGCGGATGTGGACCACGGGCCAGACAAAGCTTACCAAAGGGAACTTCAAAACAGTAAGCACAGGCGGTGACCTGGAGACAAATACGCTTGGTAGCACGCAGAAACACAAGAAAGATCATCCAGCAGGCTGTGCCTACATCGAACCGAAAAGCTAGAGGAATGAGGCTCGAAACACACACAAACACACACAGATCGCCAATACGCAGCACACACTGGCCTCTTCCCACAATCCTTTTTCAGCTAGGATTTAAAATGGAGTAGTGGTTTTGATTGAAACTCCCTTCTGTGAGTATCATTATGTGAGCTGCACTGTTCATGACCAGACCTGCCAGCCTTCCCATTACAGGATTCTTGGCTTTGAGCATGCTCAGTATGCCTGTCCCTTCTGGCTGATAGCTCCAACACATCTGCCCAGCTTGCTTAGGTATGTGAACTCTCTCACGCAGACCCCCTGATCTTCCATGGCTTGGCAACTTTGCCTTGGGTCCCAGGTAGATGCACTGGGAAAGTAGATATTAATTAAAGAGTATGTGGAGGCTATAAAAGTAGCAAGTTATAGATTCAAGAAATCAGAATCTTGGGAACAGTCTGATGCAAATATGAATTAGAGAGGCTCAGTGAAATTAGGGATCGAAGGCAACTGGGCTTAAAGAGAAAACATCAAAACACTTCCCATGTGAAGGTCCTTGCCAGATTAATGTATGGTTCGTACATTCGTCTCGCATGTTCAGCATAAGTGTGACATTGCTTTGGAGAAGCAAGACAAGTATTTGTCAGGTCGGCTGTTATCATAAAACGCTTTCATGCAGGCATTTATTTTCTCTATCGACACGGAGAGTCGCATGTAAGTAAAGAAGCACACTGCTTGGCATTGACCTATAGAGCAATACACCTTTGCAAATCTCTGTGAACCAGCGTACAATATGATGGCCACTTAGGTGTCACAACCACCACCTTAGAGTCAATCTTAAGACTCACTTTTACTTCCATTCAATGGTGGACTGGGAACCAAAATGGGCCCTGGAAATCCTTTTTAAAGTGGCCTCATATTATACATTTTGAGCATGCTCAACCTATGAGAACATTTGGAAATAAAATAGGTAACCACACAATAGAGTTTCCTGCAGGCCATCCCAGCCCTGCTTCCATTCGCATATAATAAGAAGAGACTTGAAGCAGTCTACAGACAGCATACACACTATGCAAACAACTCAACAAATAAACACGGATAAGGGTGTCAAACGCTTGGCAGACTGTGGGCCTGATTCATGGAAATGTGCACAGAAATAATGCCAAGGGCTGTACGCCAAAAAGGACACTTATGAGCCTGCACGCTGAATAAAAAATGCGTGCCCCATGTATTCATGGAATTTACTGCACAAAGTAACCGTATTCTCAAGTCGTGCCCTAAACGCCCACAGCACTCCCACACGCAAAGCCTAAACAGCCAGAGCAGCTACCTTAGCGCGCGCCACCAGGTGCGAATACACAGACCCTTCAAACAGTGAGTGAGGTCTCCCGCCAAGCAGGCCTGCATTTCGGGGACCCTGATCTGTGTATTCGCACCTAGGGGCGTGCCCTAAGGTAGCTGCTCTGGCTGTTAATAACTGTTGCCGGAACCTCAAAAACATTTGTATGAAGAATCGAAACTCGGTAATTACTCAGGAAATCTGCGTGCAAACCTCCATTAAAAAAAATGTTCTGGCGCGGTTGGTTCCATGAATACGTGTCGTTCGGTGCAATTGTGGCCGTTCAAGGGAATGCCTGTGGGCCGTCCCTCATCACGCCCACTTTTTCGCCACATTCCTCCCCATTTTTCCCATCCCGCCCATACACCACACTCTGCGCAGGCCTCAGCCACGCTCTCAACAGCTCTCAGAGCTCTCAGAGAAATGCCAAGCCTGTGCAAACACCACGCAAGTCCTGGAAAAGCACCACGCATTCCATTCTGTGAATCGACAAATGTGGATTTGCACATGGTTTGGCACGCAAGTACCCTATTTTCTGCACAAATCATTCCAGGAATCGTGCCCTGTGTGTTAGGAGTGCGACTCACGATTAGCTTTTTAAGCATAATGCTATTTTGTTGTTCCTAATTGTTAAACGACTTGCTTTCTTTTATTCTCCATCTTACAGACTGGGGGTAAGAAGGTTTTGTCAGAATTGTCTGTGCAGTGACACGGCAACATAAGGCAAAATGCGCGAAGTGATAGAATGCTCTGTGCCAGCCAAGCATTATGAATGTCATGTTCTAGAGGAATGAAGATGGCGGGCAGAAGAATCTGAGCGCAAGATTCAGTCTGCTTCGTCGTAGCATTAAGCAAGGTAATAATGTTCCTGTGTTGGAGATGAAATCCGCTGTACGCGGTGCCCCGTCAGTCTTTTGTATTGATTGCTCAATGTGTTGTTTTTAGACAGATGGTCGAGTGAGGCATATGGTCTACATTACAAATGATTTCTCAGCTATGACTTGAGTAAATACCTTGGTCGCATACTGTCACAACAGAGTAAAGAGAATATATGCTTTAGTTGACAAAAGTATAGAAAGTAACATTATTTAACTATTTAGGACTACATTCCCCAGACCTTTTATTCCAGCTGCAAGGAACCTATGCATGTATAATTTGTGAGTGATTTGCAAAGCCAAAAAGGTGAAATAATAGCCTACAGGACGTGGATTTGATTCGTATGTAAACATGTAGTGAACAGAAATCTCTGTTGAGCTTTTGATTTAAAAGTATGTTATCTAATATGAGTTAGGAATATGTATAACGTTATGATGAACCAGGATCCAGTCACAATCCCAGAGCAAGTTTCTAAGGGGATTGTCACAGGTAAGGGTAAAGTGCACTATGCACCATTTTGTAGAATGTGTAATAATGGATGGCAATGGGGAGCGGGTCAGCAATGTTATGTATTATTTCCCTACATCATAAGGAGAACAGATGTTGTATTTAAATGTTGAAAAATATAAATGTTTTGAAAATGCTATATTCCTTTTGGAAACCTTCTTAGGCATAGTGAAGTGTGCTAGAGAAGTGTCACGCACCTTTGAAGTGCGGCCTCATCAGTCTACCATGCAAGCTCCTTGCGGTAGTCACTTTCGTCCCAGTTCCGTTGCGGGGACCTAAGAACTCAAGAACCTACGGTCTCTGTGGCAGGAGCGATCCGAGTGGGATCCACCAGTAAGTGGCGAAACAAATATGCATTATGCAACTATATCCTAAAAGCTGACTCTGGAGCACTGTGTTGCACTGTCATGTGCTCTGCTGTACTCTAAAGTCCATCAATGCCGACGGGTGGCTGTCTGCCCCTGCAAATAGCAAGGAATGGTGCAGGTACTGCCTGAGCTTGACTTGCTCTGGCACTTTGGAGCACCTTGCTACTTTGGAGCACATGGTTCGAGATAACCTTTTAAACAGATTGTTCAGGTTTGTAGTCTGGTTTGTGACTCCATGTAAGCTAAAGCCTAGAATTTTGTGAAGCCCGGTGCGAGTCAAGGGCGGTGCTTCGTTTTGAACTTTCGCTGTTTTGCTGCTGTGGCTCTGGTCTGGACTATAGACCTTCGGTGTGGAGTGTGAGCTACAGCTACAGCTTTCTTTCATTTAACTGGGCAATTTTGAGAAACTTGAGCTTGCGCTCACAGGACAGAAAAGGAGCCTTTTGCCTTTAAGGCCTTCCTGAGCGACAAGCCACGCCCCCTGGAGCCGGGAGCCAGGAAGTAAAACGAAGCGCCCTGCGCCCTTGCGGCGTGAAGCCCGGTGCGAGTCAAGGGCGGTGCTTCGTTTTGAACTTTCGCTGTTTTGCTGCTGTTTGGCTCTGGAGGGCCTGGAAGGCAGCTGAAAGTAACGTCGCGAAGCCCGGCAGAAAAGACCGTCTCTGCCCAGTCCGCCTTAGTACGCCTTCGAACAGTTTGAGCGTCCGAGACATCCGAGGCTGACCATAGAGCGCTATGGGTGCGGACCTGATGGAACTATCCCCAGGCGAAGAGACATCAGGCGTGGGAGTACACACGCGAAATCGGATCCGGAAACAAATTTCAAAAAAGGAGCAAGGTAAGATAAACGCACTCCACCTCATGCCAAATATGCTGCCCCAAAAAGCAGAGCTGCGCGCTTTTGATCGCCCAGTGGAAACATCTTCAGAGACTCTGAATGATGGTTTACCTAGCATGGCACAAACTGCATCTCCAGTCAGTCTATTATTGCCATCTTCTATTACATTACCACCCTCAACGGCAGCCGCGATAGCTGAGGCTGCAGTTGTAGCAGAGGCAGGAGTGGGAGGAGAGGGAGTGGAAGCTGAAGCGGAAGCAGGAGCCGACATCCCGCCTGTAGCGGCGTACCCTGAGGCGAATAACAAAACTCACCACGCCTATATAGGCACTAACTCTGAAATGGCCCATCAGCAAAGTACAAACTTTAATGTGCAGCCTGTAATGCTCCCGGCGTCCGGCATTAAAGGTCCAATATCTGCAGAACGTCAAAAAGAGCACACTGAACATAGCGAGATCGATCGTTTTGTGTGCCCGCCTGCTCTCCCTAAAATTGTACAAATCGATCTGCCAGAACATCCTCCAACAGTATACCTAGACGCCTCTGAGACCTTCTCATTTGATATCACTGATGCAGATCTATTGGCAATGCGATCTCCATCAATTGGAAGCCTAAAATCTCCCGAAAAACATACTAGTTACATGCAATCTGACGACACATCAAATAACACAGAGGCGCTGCATGGTCACTCTAGTATACGAGAGATTCAAAAAACAGGAAAACTTTTTGACCTGAGGTCTCCAATTCAAAAAGATGCTTCTCAAATGCATATAACTACGCATGTAAAAACATGCACTGCGGACAAAGCAGTTGGACGCACATCTAACAACACAGATAACAACGCTGCACCTGCTGCTTGGGCAAGGCTTGGAAACAAACTGCCCAAGTTAAAATCACAGTTGACACCCAACGCAAATACATCCATGTCCTATGACATTGCTGCGCGGGAAGCACGGCTAACTGCCCGTCTCAAATCAGATTTTAATCTAATGCGTGAGCGCCTAAATGAAAGCTTTTCATCCAATAATGCCGATGAACAAACATCTGGTTGTATGGCAAGCAATCTGCGTAAAGTAGTAAAACATAATTCTGAAAAAAAAACACCTTCTTCACCAAATCTTGGTTCTGTAGTAAGCCACTTGAATCTGGATGTACCTGATGCCCATCCACTAAACAATCGACAGACAAAAATGGAACGCAAAAAACACGATGAACAAAATGTAAATCAGTCAGAAAACAACTCGATTGAAAACGGGACATTGAACCAAAATGAAACTAAAGGTCCCGAAAATCACATGAACTGCAAAGAAAACATTTCCATCGCAGCAGGAATTCAGATCCATAATAATGTCCTAGCGGCCACTTCAATAGCACTAATGCCATTCATGAAATTATATGAGTCAATAAAAGAATCCGTACAGGACCAAAACGCCATTCTAGCAGGGCTAAACAACAAACTGTTGACTTTAGAAAAGGGAAATGAACATCTAAGCAATCGTCTGGACCTTGAGGCTGCGTCGACCCACCAATGGCACTCACGTCTGAATGAAATCACACGACGGGAGGCACACGAAAAATCAGATCTTGCTGAAGCCTTAGTAGAGTGCACCAAGTGGCTTAGACATAACGTTACAGTTCAACCACTCATCAACCTAATGAGAGAGCCTACAGTAGCCAACCTGAGGCATACTGATCATGAGAAGAAGTCTAAACAACAAGGGAGTCTTGATCACCCACGTAAGCAACAAATCGATCTGGAGGAAAAACTCACAGATACTGCGACTAGCGGTGACATAATGGCAAATAAGAACGAGAAAAGCAACCAATTCGAGAAAGCAATGCCCCCAAGTGTTGGATCCGGCTTTAAAGCAAACAATATAACGGGCTCAGCTTCTGCGATTGATGTACACAGAAGATCTACCACACGAAAAGAAGCTGCAGAGGTGACAGTTGGAGAAAAGCAGAATGAAATGCCCCCTATATCACTGATCACACTGGTGAATCAAGCAGCACCAACAGAGAAGAAAATCTCTTTTGACATTTTCTCGGGTACAGCAAAAACTATACAAACAGCAAAACTAGCAGAGAAATTGAAAACAACTCAATCCATTACCCTGGAAACTCAAAAGAGAGGTTCGGCTACAAAACGCCCGCGAACAAATGAGGCAAAAAAATGTATAAGAAATTTGAATACACCGCCGCGACCAGTGATACAAAAAACTAATGTCGTGCCAAAAAAGAATGACGCGCATGAAACTGTCAGGCTGGGTGCTGCCTACTGCACAAACAACAAAGAACCTCCCATCAAACGCAGAAGAAACGACATCATAGAAGAGGAAATTGAACTTTGTGATCTATCAACTTACTCTGTCGACGATGAACAAGAAACCGATGATGTCCTTAAGGTACACGACCCGTCAGAAAGAGAACGGATCACTTTAATACCATCTAGTAGAGAAGAAAGAGATGCACATTCAGAGCGCTATCCTTTGGGCCCAATTGGGCTTTGGCCAAAAGAAGTTGAAAAACGGCGAGACATTTTCGGAATGAAAAAGACAGAAACAAACAGACGATCCCAAAGCTCACCTGTAAAATCTTTACTGAAACTAAACCCGAAACATACAAAGGCCCAAACCAAAAATCTAAATCTATCTGGCACACAATGCAGAAGCGACAAACTGATCCACCATACAGGTTGTCTGGATAAACTGGAGCTTGAAAATATTCTAGAGGAAAAAAATGAAATAAACCTCAACAGAACAAATGTGATGAAGCTGTTGCACAGTATACCTGCCTTGAGGAATATCCGATCTGATGATATTAATATCGTTGAATACAAAAATGAATCCAGATCAGATTGGGTAATCCTGCATATGCAATCCAAAACAGTGGCGCGCCCAATTCTCGACGCAAAAGAAGATCTACTGTTCTATGGATTTAATCTAACCACAGCAATCGATTCTCCAGTTTTAAACAAATCGACACAGGGAAAAGGCCAACACAAAAAGACACTTACCACAAAAAGAGAGGACCTGAGAAATCAATCTAAACAACATTTACCTCAGGCCTCCGAAACAAATAGACGAAAAAATAACGCATAGGATCACGGAGGGTCCAGACAAGTGACCCAATTACTAACAACTTGGAACACCAGAGGATTTGCTCACTTATTTCGGGAAGGAAGAGAGCAAGACATCAGAAGCCTGTTTATTTGTTTTCAGGAAACATGGCTTAGAAAGACCCCCTCCTGCGACGGATATACAACATACTTAAATGAAGCAGGCAAAAACACATTGGGAAGGCCTTTCTCGGGCCTTCTTGCCATGATAAAAAATTCATCAGGATGGAAAGTAATCGACATCCAAAATCCAAATTTATTTGTTCAAGCAATTACGCTTGAAGCATCGCCCCATACCATACACGGACTAAAAGGAAAACAACATCTGCTGCTGGTAAATACTTACTGGAATCCCGCAATGATTACAGATGATGACTACTTGAGGTCAATAACTACCCAAATAGATAACTGCTATACAGCATTTGTCGCGCCATTTATACTAATCTGCGGAGATCTAAACTTTTCTTGGTTTAAAACACCTAAGCAATCTAATATGGATACTACACAAGTGATCCCATCTGAAAGGTCGGATCGGAGCACGAAATGGACACATGAAATATCAGCTCGAAATTGTGTATTGCTGAATGGGAGTACAAAAGGAGATATCCCTGCTGCAGCAACATGGCAATGTGGTGGTCTATCTAAAACCTTAGACTACATATGGGCATCTGATAACCTGCATGCCCTGATTTCTGATTTACAAGTAAGGCAAATGCCCAATAGTGATCATAACCCACTTATTCTATCATGGTTTACGGGCTCAATAACAACGCCACAATGTTACCCTACGCAATTGGACATTAACTCCTCCCTAAACCGTTTAAGAATAACTAACAAGCAAATCAACAAAATAACCTTAGCCTTTATGGAGGCATGTACCACAAATTTACACACAGAATATACTCCTTTCCTGGACCCGCACAGAAATACAAACAAGAAAACGACGAGAGATCATACCCATCCATTTAGTCCAGCACTAAGTGTAGCAAAGAAGCTACTTGCCAGTGACTTAAAAAAACTAAAATCTATCGGAGGGTCACATTTACTTCAACATTTAGCTACCAGGCGTCAAAAATATCGGAATTGGCTGAAATCCTTCAAAATCACTCGAAGACAGGAACAAGCAGAACTAATGCTGCGTCTTTTAATTCAAAAAGACAGCTCCAATATATGGAAAATAATAAATAATGGTTGTTTGACTCAAACAAATTATCTAGCAAACGGCGTGAATGCATCCTCCTGGATAACTCATTATGATATAGTTTTTAACAACACTGGCAATGTTAAAACCTCAAATTTAAAAACAGAGCAATATATCTGGGATGTAAGAGAATCACTCGAGAACATCTCACACGCAATTCAGAAGCTAAAATCATCACGTGCTGCCGGCCCTGATGGAGTATCCAACATCATGCTCAAAACTAACAAAGCAAGCTGGACAAATTTCATCAAGGTGCTATTCGACCAGATTGCCCGAACATCCAAAATTCCTTGCTCATGGACGAAAGCAATAATCGTTCCAGTGTTTAAAAGAGGAGATAAAGACGATCCTGCAAATTATCGCCCCATAGCTCTGCTTGACACAATGGGGAAGATATTTGCCACATTCCTCCAAGAAAAAATTGAAAGGTGGGCAAAACTGAATAAGATCCATGATGAGAGACAAACCGGATTCACCAAAGGAGTCGGAGTGGAACTCAATTTAGTACTCTTAAATCTGGCTAAACTACATGCAATAAAACAGAAAAAAAGGTTGTATTTAGCGTTTATTGATCTAAAACAGGCCTTTGATTGCATAAACCGGAACCTGTTGTGGCACAAACTAAAAAAATGGGGATGTCCCAACGAACTATTAGCCCCACTAGTGGCACTACATACCAATACCAGTATCCGCGTGCGTCTAAATGCAGAAGGAGAACTAACTGATGAAATAAAAACTATACAGGGGGTGAAGCAAGGATGCCCTCTAGCAGCCACTCTATTCAAACTTTTCATCTCAGATCTACCCGAAGCTTTTGCTCAAACGAGATGCTTTCCCCCAAAAATCAACGGCACACACGTAACACATATAATCTATGCGGACGACATAGTGTTGCTTGATTGCACCGAAATAGGCCTACAACGATCACTAACAGCTTTGCAAACCTATCTAACAGAAAACCATCTAAGGATAAATGCAAATAAAACGCAAGTGATGGTCTTTGGATCAGGAAATAACTTAAGAAAACCGAGGTTTAACTGGCATATCAATAAAGAAATACTAGCTAGAACAGAAGCCATCCGATATCTGGGTGTTTCATTCAATGGATCAATCAGAGAGTGGAGCTGGATAAACGAAATCACCCAGCGGATGAAAATGTTTGCTCTACAAGGTCGCAAATTACATTTAAATTACGGGAAATTTTCACTCCAACCCGTAACGACTTTTTACTTACAGAAAGTGATCCCAGCAATATGTTTTGGGAGTGAAACAGGGTGGAATATCAGAGCAAGCCTATGGGCACAAGTTGAAGGTTGCTTTTGGCGCAAAGTCCTCCAACTACCACAATGTGTCTCAATGGTGGCTGTGAGACACGAACTTGGCCTTGACTCCTTGCACTCTACCCTACAATGGAAATCCATATTACTGTTGAGAAAAATCAGAATGGTGCCGGTAGCAACTGCTTACACAATCTTGGCTAACAAAATAACTGACGCATCTGCATCTATGTTAAAAAACTGGGAAGAAAATCTATTAAGCATCCTGGAAGAAGCAAACATAAAAATGCCTCTGGTGCTACGGATGCCAAAACAGGCAAAAACAAAATTCATGCAATCCAAGTGGATTAAAAATGCCGAAAGGCGAGCAACACTATCCACTGGACTAGACCTTGGACCGTGTGAACAGGAAAGAGGTAACCTACCGAAATACCTGGCCAAATTTCCCTCTCAATATCATCGAAATCAATTTTTAAGGCTTCGCCTTAATTTGTCCAACACCAAGCTATATAAAAGAAGAATAAAAGATCCCATGACTATTGACGCAAACTGTCGCTTCTGTAAGCAGGAACCTGAATCTATTAAACACCTCATAATCGAGTGTACACAAATTACTGAACAGCGTACCCTCCATCTCGAACGTTATGCCCCTAAAAACGGCAATATGGAAGAATGGTGGTCGTATCTGATAACGGGAAGAAATGTACAACTAACCTGCAACGTGATTAACTTTATGGACACGATACTGACATAAACTATTGGAAATCATTAGCTCGCCAAAAACATGGTTAATTTCAGACGATCCAATATGCCCATGCTTGCCTAATTCAAGGGAAAAATGGAATAATAGCATGACGTGGGCTGGGGATTGTAACTGAATTGAATGTGACAAAAAAGTTTGTTTTTCTTTACAAAACTAAAGTCAATAAAAAAAAAAAAAAAAAAAAAAGAAATATTTTGAAATATGCACCATTAGTGTTTTGATGTTGCTGTAAACCCACCTATTTTCCTATTATATTTGATTTTACATATATTCAGTGAAAACACTTTGTTAAAGGGACGTTATAGATACAAGTAAAACCGAAAAACCCCACAAATTTGCCAGTTATGGTAACCTAAGAAACCATAACTCACGCCACCACTGTGCACTGCTAAGACTCACACACAGGACATCCAAGATGACACCACAAATGTCATTGATGACATAACTGATGACATTACATATCTAAGCCACTTGTTTTTGTTCACTGGCATATCTAGGTCAGGTGTTTTTGTTCACTGATAGTCAAAATATGGAAATTCAAAAGGTGATATATATTTAGACCTTATCATTGTTGTAAGTTCTTAAAGTACTTTCCTTAGGGTTTGGTCTCAGCTCATGGTGCACATACACAAGGTAATAAACAGGCCTCATACACACCATTAATGTGTATACATGAAGATGTACTTTAATGTTATTGATATTTTTCTGGTGATGTTTCTTTCTTCCTTACTTTAGTTTCCCTGTATGTGCCTCTGATTTGTATGCATTGTGGGTCTTTATATGTATTGTTTGTACTAACACAAGCGTGCAGTAAGCCTTAAATTGTTAGCTATTTATTCTATGTTTAACATTACTAAACATTCTGATAAGGTTGCATTAATTATTTTACTATCCAAAATTACCAGATAAAAAATATTGTAGTTCTCTGGTGCATGCTGCAGCAATTGTATATGTGCATGTGTGATTAGGTTCCTGTATTAACAACAACACTCCAGTACAATGTTTTGCTTAGATGAGTACATTCTTTAACACATTAAGCAGTTCATGATAGATCTCCCTATCACCACTGACATCTTGTTACCAATATTATAAACACAACCCCTTGTAGGGACATTTCCGGAACATTTATTTTATATGTGATGTCATCAGTGATGTCATCAATGACATTTTTGATGTGTTAGTATTAGTGTGTGTTAGTCTTAGTGGTGCACAGTGGTGGCGCGAGTTATCGTTGCTTAGCATACCATAACTTTTCAGTGGTTTTTCAGGTTATACTTGTAACCATAACGTCCCTTTAACAAAGTTTTTTCACTGAATTATATAGGTCTTTATTAGTGCAAGTTAACCACAACGTCACTTTAACAAAGTTGTTTTCTGTGAATTTCAGATGTTTTTATGAGTGAAAATGTTTCATGATGTTACATCACTGTATATAAGTTATTCATAATTCCTCTTTTAATGTATATGAAATAACTGTAAACCTCTTTTAACAAACATATTTTGTGCAACTCATACTGATGTGTGCCGTTATCAGCAGCACATGCTGTGTTGCAAGTCATGGTTGAATTGCCTAGGGCATGAGGTTCGACCGTCAGCCCCACCAGACCACCCCATTATTTGTCCTTGTGGTGGACCATGCACACTGCTTAGGTAGCATAGTTATATCACAATTTGTTGTACTTACATTTTGACACTTTAGAAAAAATAAAACAGGACAGATTTGCAAAACCATGCTTTGAGGTCCTGGCTGATGCTCATAGCAAATGTTTGCAGCAGTCCTGTCCAGCACTTTGGGCTGTAGCCACGAGCAATTTGTTTTCCCCTTTCAAACCTATCTAGATTTTGAAAAAAATTACCACATGGCTGGTCCCTGGTGACCATACCCACTTTAACCCCATTACCAGTCCCTTTGGTCATTACCCTGCTAATCTGGCCACTGCCCATGGCCATAGGTTATACCTCTATCACCAAAGGTATGTCACTATTCTTTTTATCAACATTATGAAACTTTTCAAAAAATAAAACACAGACACATTTGCAAAACTAATCTTTCAGGTCCATGACAATGCCCCTTGGACAAGTTTGCTACAAATCTTGCAAAGGGTCAGAATGTATGGAAAAAGAATAGTCATATAACTTAGCCCCCACTTGACAAAATCCATTCGCACTTTGCACAAACATTTAAGATTGGGTCTATAATCTTTCTAAACACTTCTGTGCAGATTCGTCAAACAGCAACAAAGTTATAAGCCATCTAAAATTGTTGAGACGCCCCTGTAAGGTTTCCCCATCTTGACAGAAATCCCACCAAACCTTGCAAAAACATTCAAATCTGGGTCTAAAATCGTTTTGCAAACATTGGTGCAGATTTGTCAAACTGCACCACATGTATAAGATTACTTTCAAATATTTTGGGACCCCCTCTCTAATTTTGCCCCCTCTTGGCGAAACAGCAACAAACTTGTAGAACCATTCAGCAGATTTTGCGCTATGGGAGTTCAATCAAAGCACATTTTCTCTACAGGAAAAGTAATAGCAGCATTTTTTTGTTTTCTTAAGGCATTTCCCACCTTTTAACACATTTTCCTCAGGATTCTTTGTTTGCTGGGAGCTGGGACAAACTATTTTTTGGGATTCTCTTTTTCAACTATATCCAGCGAGTGAAAAGTGTTTAGTATCCGAAGATTGGTAAACATCTGTGTAAACAGGGGTCTCCTTTAACATAGGGCAGAGACCCCAGCCCCCAAAAACTACCGGCCCATAACCACAGTCCTATTTCTGGTAAAGATTCTTGATAAAAAGCCACCTACACCCAAATCCAGGATTTCCTGGAAACCAACAGCCTTTTAGGAAAGAGGCAAACATGTTTCTGCCCTGGCCACAGAACCGAATCAGCATTACTGGACCTAAAAAATCAATTAGCAGAAATTATGGATGAAGGCAAATCAGCATTACTCCTCCTTCTTGATTTATCTGCAGCGTTTGACCTAGTGGACCATAAGACCATATGCAGACATTTCACAACATCAGCTCAATTCATTCCTAAAGCCACTACCTAGATCACTTCCTTCCTTGAACCCTCATGTCTCCGAACAGGCCTGCGCAGCACCAACCGCCATTCACTGTGGAGTTTGATTGATTGATTGATATTTTATTTCTATCGCGCTCGTACACAAGTGTTTCAGAGCGCGAGTTCCACAGGGATCCTGTATCTCACCCAGCCTGTACAATATATTTACTAAACCTCTCTTTGACAACTTGGATACTCTCGGCATAGCATATACTAACTATGCCGCCGACACTCAGGTCCTCCTCCCACTCTCTGGCTCATACACAAGTAATGCCAAAACACTTTACAATACATATGCCACCATCCAAGCTTGGATGGCAGCCAACGGGCTCTGCCTAAATGGAGACAAAACTGAAATCCTCTTAGTCGGCCCCAAGGAAACCGTTTATAAGCTTAACAAACAATACAGCTCCTTCACCATAGAGAACACACACATTTCAGTCTCACCCTCAGTAAAGACCCTGGGGGTGTACCTCGATGCCACACTCTCCATGACACGCCAAGTTAGTGGAATTGTCTCTTCGGTATCATTCACCACCAAACTGATCAATGCAGTCAAACCCTACCTATCTACCCAGAACTGTCTCTCAATAGCCAGACCAACCGTAGGTGCTAAACTTGACTACTGCAATTTTCTCTTTGCTGGTACCTCTGCTAAAAATCTAAACAGACTGCAAATTATTCAAAATAATGCGCTCTGAGCAGCCCTGAACATCCCTAAGAGGGAGCATATCTCCAATGCTAGGCACTGCACACTGGCTCCCAGTCAAAGAATGCAACATCTTCAAGACCCGCAAATGCCTCTCCTTCACAGCCCCCTCTTATCTCTCAGAGAAAGTAGTCAGAGCCAGTTCCTCCAGGCCTAAACAATCACACTAGTCCAACCAATTGAACATCCCCACCATCTTACAGGCCCAAGCAGAGGGCACCAGCTTCCCTTTCATAGTTCCAAGACAATGGAATGCTCTCCCAATCACCCTAAGGAATGAGACCTCACACCTTTCCTTCCGGAAAGCCCTCAAAACGAGGCTCTTCAACTAGTTCACACCTCACCCTTAGGCTGTTCCCCTTCAAAACCTGGGTTCATGAAGGTATTAGTTGTAGGCGGTTCACCTGTAACCCTCTGAACCATAGAGCCCCCCACCCTCTGTAACATTATACATTAACCGCTACCTGTCCGGTATAAGTTTCCCTGTAACCACGAACCACAGACAGGCTGTCATTCTTTTGTAACTAAGTAAGTCAATGCATGTAACAGTGCCACAATGCCCTGGGGCTGCTTGCTTATTAATATTATTATTATTATTATTATTATTATTATTATTATTATTATTATTATTATTATTATTATTATTATTATGCACTTTATAAATTAAAAAACAATAATAATAATAATACAAATCATATATACATTCACTAAAAGGCAACATATACATTAAGATCACATTTAACAAGAATATTCTGTGTTTTTTCTCATGGTGGAATCTCATTTCATTTCTTTAAAGATCAATCAGAGGTTAATCATATCCATGAGGATACAGTCAAAATGTAGTATTGTCAACATTTAAACAAAACACACGTAAAGTGCCTTAGGGATCTATAAACAAATAGTCATTCATTCATTCATTTATTGTGCTACCTTATGACTTCCTAAACATACACGTTATATCATCCATTCATTTACAACCATCAATTTTTCTCATGGCAAACCGTAGCAAGATTCTTTGAGTTATATATTAAGTGGTGATGTCTCATCGTCCATTTGCCTATTACGAACTAGGAACTACACACATAAGTAATCTTTACTTATTCTTAGTTCAGGATAAGGCCCTTAATTAAGCTTCGAAATGTTATATTTTTTGTGCAATGCTACCAGCTTCCACATCATTATCATAGACCACTTGCTCCAGCAAATCACTAAGACCTGCATTGTAGTTGCCTCCCCAACTTTCCTTACTGGCCATCTCACTGCACACCATAGTAATTAGGAGATTCAGCAATAGAGGTTAGGGGTGGACACATTTTCACTGGTCATACAGAATCCTGCATGAAGGTTCAAGCTTACAATGATTTAAATTCTCAGAATTTCACTATTAATTCAGGCTGGATTCTAGTGTGCACTTTGTGCTTTGATTGGCTGCAATGCTATGCCAGCAAGACAAGGTGACTAACATATTTTGCCCAAATCACAGTGTCCCCAAACAACCTCATTGAATTAATCTTGCTATATCATCAACATGTAATGGTACCAGGTTTCAAACATTATCTTAGGCCACTTGCTCCAGCAAATGACTAAGTCCTACATTGCCTTCACAACTTTCCCGAATGGCCATCTCACTGCACACTACCACATGCTAGTAATTAAGAGATTCTGCAATAGAGGTTAGGGGTGTAAGAAATGTACACTCGTAGTACAGATCTGTATATTCTCCCTGAAATGTCATGCTTTCAATGTTTTAAGTTTAATCATGTGTAGTTAGGTTTATATATAAATATAGAGCATTCGAGCAAAGCGTATTAAAGATTACAGCAATGATAATTCAAGAACAAAACTACAGACAATGTGTACAGTAAATTTGAAAGTTTCAAGATTACATAGATGCATAGCTAATATATTAAAAGAATTTTAATCAATATGGATGAGCATACATGAATACTGGACTCACAGGGGGACAGGCATGGAAACAGACAAGACAAAATAGGGAAGGATGGGTGGGGAAGGATTGCACATTAATGATGCATAATCATGGATCGACTTTAAAGCACATGATTTTTTTCCCTCCATTAATGAACATGATGAAAAAGATGTAAAGGAGAGGCAAATCATGCTTAGCGTGTAGACATATTATGGTGGTCCAGATAGTTGATGAAAGAAATCCATTTGATGTTGTTCTTGGGTATCAAGTCAGTATACATAGCCATGCAATGTTCAATTCTGTATGTATAACAAATGTTGTTCCACCAGCCTTTAATAGTAATATCTTGGAAGTGTTTCCACTTGGCAGTGATGAGTTTGATTGTGATGGCAATGAACAGATCATACAAGACTGAGGAGGAGTGTAGTTTAGCTGCACCTGTGGTAATGCTCCCCAAGAAGACATTGGTGAAGGAAAGAGGTATATTAGTTTTAAACATAGCTTTTAGATATGTACACACCTGTTGCCAAAACCTATATATAAAAAGACGTAGAACACATGTTTATAAGATACAGGTGTGCCTCCACATGACCAACATTTACGATCTGATCCATTGTTTGATTTCATCAATTTTAAGGGGCGTTATAAAGGCTCTGTGCATGATAAAAAAAATAAAAAGATTGTGTGTGATGTTGGCAGAGGTGGAGACATACCTGATCCTAGACCAGAGTAGGGTCCATATATCATCCTCAAATATAACACCACAATCTGTCTCCCATTGATATTGAATTATCAGTGATCAATAGTTTGTAAAGTTTTGCAGCTTTAATATTGGTAGCCATGGCTAGAGACTGAAGTCGAGAGGCATCAGGTGTAAGTATATTGTTAGTATATGTCTGAAATGTGCATCCCGACAGGCATTGAATAAATTGTTGTAGAAAGTAAAGTCTGATGTGGGCATAGAGAAGGAGCTTCTAAGTTCTTAAAAGGAAGTAAGGGAGTTCCTTTGGACAATTTGTTGGATGAATCTGAGGCCTTTGTTTAGCCAGGTCTTGCAACATAAAACTCTGTCATTGATAGTGATTGATTTATTATGCCACAAATAGGGGGAGAGCTCCCGGGAGGGGGATTTGTTTAATGGGAAGAGAAAG
Source organism: Ambystoma mexicanum (assembly GCF_040938575.1). Lineage (NCBI taxonomy): Eukaryota > Metazoa > Chordata > Amphibia > Caudata > Ambystomatidae > Ambystoma > Ambystoma mexicanum. Next base: position 235,335,556 of record NC_090930.1, on the reverse strand, counting down.
GTTCTGAGGGAAAATCTAGAGGCTTTGAGTGGGTTGGAAATTGAAGCAGAATAGTGGCCAAATAAATATAATAAGGCACTATGATTACAGGAGAATACTAGTTGTTTCTAAAGAACACACCAGGGAGGGATGCTATCAGAATCAGATGAAGCAAACCACCATTTTGTTTGTTTAAGCATGAAAGCATTATGATAGTTTATGAAGTCAGGAAATCAGACTTTTTCAAAAGGGACCTTAAGTTTATTGAGTACAATTCTCTTACTTTTACTATTACCCCACAGAATGTCGAGTAGGATTGAGTAAATGGATTTGAAAAAAGTGTCGGAGAAGAATGGGGACATTTTGAAGGTAATAGAGGATAATGGGAGTTAACATAATTTTAACTGTATCAAGGTGACCACATCAAAAAAGACAGAGAGGAGACCACATGGTAGTCAGTTATATGAGTCTGTTAAGTAGGGTGTCCGTGTTAAGTTTGATGGTGGCACATACTGTAGAGGCAAAATGTAACCCCAAATATTTGAATGAGTTATCGCATCACTTAAAACAAAAGCATCTAATTCATGTTTTAAAAAGAATTAATTGAGTGGTAATAGCTCCGATTTATCTTTATTAAGTTTATACCCAGAAACAGACGAGCATGTTTGTAATTTAGGATCGGTGACAAAGGGCACCCCTGTCTTGTTCCCTCCAGAGCGAAAAAAAAGGAAGATGATAGACCACTAATACAGACTGAAGATTTAGGATCAGAATATAGGAGTTTGACCAGGGATATAAAGCCATCGCTACACCCATGGCAGCGCAGGGCATGAAACATATAGTCCCAGTTGACCCGATCAAAGGCTTTCTCAGTGTCCAATGCAATGGCAGCATACCGCAGTTTATCATTTGCGTCCTTTGAGAAAGCATGGAGAGTGTCTAATAGGAGCCTAGCATTGGATGATATATTTCTGCCTTTGACAAAGCCCACTTGGTCTGACTTGATTTACTTGGGAAGGCAAGATTCGATTCTGTTGGCTTGTAGTTTGGCAAAGGTTTTGCTGTCAACATTGATGAGGGAGATAGGTTTATAGTTTTTGGGGAGTTCTGGGTCTTTATCAGCTTTAGGGCAAAGAATAAGTAGCACCTCATAGAAGGTTCCAGATGAGAATACCCTGGAGGAAAAGAAGGAGTATACAGTCTTCAGCCTCAAAGTTAAGCAGTCAGAGAACTGATTGGAATACTCAGTTGATAATCCATCTGGGTCCAGAGCTTTGCCTTTACCTAGCCTTGTATGGTTTAATTTCCTGGGTGATGATGTCGCCTTCCAAGCAACTGAAATTTGAAGAGGGGTAAGACCATCTGCTGATATTATCAAAGAAGGATTTAAGACTAGCTTCTGGAAGAGTGGTAACATGGGTTTATATAGTTTGCTATAAAAGTTATTGAAAACATCTAAGATCTAGGAAAGAAACGTTGTAACAGAGCTGGAGGAATCTTTAATATGAGAGATAAATGTTCTTTCTTTTTTGGTTTTAAGATAGGAAGCCAGTGGTATTCTGGCTTTGTTAGATGTTTGATATATCTTGGATTTGTACTTTAAAATGGCACTTGAGGCTTGTTCTGTAAGTATTTATTAATTTGGAAACGCAGGGACAAGGTGTTACGAAGATTCTGATCAGCCGGCGATTTATAGCATTGATTTTCATGGAAAGAGAGCTGGTGGTATAGGCCATCAAGGTCTTTTTTGTATTGCGTCTTTTTTATACTGGAAAATGAGATTATATGTCCTCTTAAGGCAGCTTCTAAATGTTTAGAAAAGAAACATTGTTGAAAGGAGTGGAAGGACTGGATACATTTTTGATCATGAAGTAAACTAGTATTACATTTCCATCTTGAAGACGGTTTCTTAATATCAGAAAGATCAAAAGTGGTAACGACAGGGGCATGATCTGAAATGATGATATTTAAAATGCTACAGTCGAGAATAGTGCTAGTGAGGGATTTAGTTGTGAAGATATAATCAAGGTGGGAGAGAGTGTTATGGGGATGAGAATGGAACAGGTATTTCAAGTCGACCAGATCGGCGAGTCTCCACGTGCCAAGGAGCCCAGTTTCTTTCAGTCAATGGGTAAAAGCTTTGTGGGATTTGGAAATTTTGAAAATGCCCCTGGATTTGGTGTCCAGAAAAGGGTCTAAGATATGGTTGGCATCACCACAAAGGATTACATTCAAGACATAGTTTGTTTAATGGAATTCCAGAATTCAGGGTCCGGTAGTGTAGTACCATAGATGTTCATTATAACGACAATGTCAGAACCCATAAGCCGTTTGACCCAGACCCATCTCCCGTTGGTATCCAAATCTTGGCTAAGATTTGGATACCAACGGGACCATTTTTTACTGATTAATATGTCTATCCTGTTTTTTGTTTTTGTTTTTTTTTTCCAGCAGCCAGACTGGCTATAACATCCTTGACCCATAGGGATTTTTGTTTCATGGCTTCAGTGAGAGAGAGTTGGGTTTCTTGAAGTAGATTTTTAAGATGGGAAATTACTTTAAACCTTTTGATAGGGTTGTTACAACCCTTAATGTTGAAGGTTACACATTTAAAAACTATTGTACTTGGAAGGTAAAGCAGATAGAAACAGTATAAAAAAATACCTGAAAAGGCCTATGTCATATAGTACTGCAAGCATATTCGTGAAGTGGATCGTAATTCGTAAGAACATATTGATTATGAAAAGATGCCCATGAGACCAAGGGGGAATACAAGGGAATAGAACAGTGGGAGAGAAGGGAGGGAAGAGCAAGCATGACCAGTTTCTACAGACTAAAAAGTGGAGATATAGAAAGTGATAGCACAAGGTATAATACAACATTGAAAAATTGAAAAGCGAGGAGGGGAAAAAAAGGGAGAAAAAAAGTAGGAGCAGATAACACCAACCGGGCCAAAAAAGGAAGACAAAACCAGCCCGGGAGGAAGACTAACCTCCAAAAATGACCTGCCAATAATCATGAGTCACAAATGCAAATGTTCAGTGACCTGTAAATATTTGCAAATCACCTTTGGGGTTGCAAACTAGAGCATCCATCCCCCAAAGACAAACTAATCCCACTCCACCTATTCACAGGACCTCCGTCCCCAAGCACCCCAAGATTTATTTTTAAATAATGTTCCCCTATTTCCAGCACCAGAGTGCTTTTTACAGGACCCACTGCAATTTCCGAAACTGACAGGTTCCTCTAGGGAAGTGAGTCAGGGTTTAGGGCCCTGCAGGAGATGGCAAAGCCCTGTATTACCTCGCAGGCCCCTATCTTGTTATCCTTGGATGACAACACGCTTTTTCCAATGAAAGTCTAGTAGAGTGTCAAATGTTCATAGGACCCTGAACCAGCTAAAAACTGGGTAGTTGAATAATCCCGTAACTAATCCTCGAAGCACCAGTAATGACTCTGCCCCACTGCCTCTAAGAGATATGCCAGGTAATGTTGGCTAATAGGTACAGTGAAGTTGGCAACTCTATTGATGCACCTGAATCGCAGTATGCTTAACAAGCACTACTCCCTATTGAGAGACCCTGAGGGCCCTTTAGGACAATGAGGCATGGAGTAGGTACCCCTAGGCGAACGTAAGCACTTCTCAATTAATCTCTGGAAAAGTTCAAATGGTTCTTTGGAAGATGGATGTTAGGGAGAATTCTCCGAAATGGCTACTTTCCAGTACCTACTGAGTCCCTCAGCAGATTTGCTGGATTTTTAGGATTTATTTTTTTCACCTGGTAAGAATGTGAGCCTTTTTTCTCACTCTTACATGTGTTTTGCTGTGTGTGTTTAACATGTTTGTGTTCATAGACTGTGGAGCCTCACCTTCTCCATAGGCATCATCTTTTTACTGTGTGTTACACAGCACCTTCAGTGCAGTGACACAGGGTTGTCTTTTTCGACTTACCATCTCAGACTTCATTTTCTGGGACTGACTACTGTCTCCCAGAACATGTAAAGTTGCCATTGACTTTATTAGTCTTTTTAAATCCACAGACCCTGTACAAACTATCTTACTTGAGTACTGGAAAGGTTTACTAGTTATCCCTTTTTGTCTGTTTCTCGTTCTCTTTTCATTAAGATTTGGCTGGAGGCAGTGGTAACTACCCTATTTTCCCTACCGCGTTATATTAAATAGCCTTGGTATTGTTTTAGGCTATCTTGGTAACCTCGAACTTAAACTTGCTGGACCATATTTACTTTTATACGGTTCCGGCTGGGTTTATTCGCCATTTCTTTTTGTAAAAGTCTTTCTCATTTTTTACTCTGTGTGCCAAACCAGGTTTGATTCCTTTGTTCACTGGCCTTTCGTGGACTTCCGCACTGAAACCCTCCTTAGGCGCCTGTATGTCTGAGGGGAACAGGATGTGAGGGAGGGGTTTGAGACTCCCTACACAGGGTCTCCTTGGAGATTTATGTCGCACTCTGGTATGATTGGCTGTGGTGACTGTCCCAGCGGGACAGCCACCCTGATGTGTGATTGACAGCCGGGCTGGGCGAAAGGGGGAAAACTGCATAAAAAGCTGGCCTGTGGGACTGAGAAGGCAGAGTCACCACTGGATCGAGAGAACCGAAGAGAAGCTGACAGAAGAGGACCTCTACCCTGACTGAACCTCCCGGTAAAGCCCTGCTGCAGGGCCGACTCTCCAAACTACGACGACAGGGAAGATCTGCAAGGAATCTTCTCCCCTTGAGCTGGTGGGAACAACCAGTTCACCAAACTGCAAGCCAGGCCTCCCTCATCTGGTCGAATTTGCTGTGCACAGCTACAGTGAACCGGATAGCCAGGAAGGTCGGACCCAGCTTGGGTTTTAAGGAGCACACCTTTTATTTGTCGCTTCGCTCTGCTGCTGGTTTCTTCCCTGGGCAGTGCAGGACCCTCCAGTCTTCCTCTGTCTTGTCAGTCCGACAGTCGCTTCAGGAGCTGCCAGGAATGTCTGCTTCAGCTACAGCATTCTTCTGCGCTAAAGGTACTGTGCTAACCCGGTTGTTCGTTTCATCCAGCCGTGGTGAAAGAGTGTGAAATCTTGTCCTTCTCTAGTCGTAAAGTAACTTTGCATCCAACCAACTTCGTTCTGAACTCTTGGCAAAGACTTAACCGCGGACTACCCTGAACTGTGTGATCCTCTGCAAAGACTTGGTCGATCATCTGACCAACGCTGAGTGGTTGCCGACCACATTGCAACATGTTACAGCACACTCTTGGGTGTACATTTTGTGGGTTCTTTGTGGGCCAATTTTGGAAACAGTTATATGGTCCCAACACATATGTATTTCGAGTTGTACAAAACATTCTCAGGTGTGCCTTTGTGGACACTATGCTGGGCAAACCGGCAAACAAGGATTCTGTCATACTGAAGAAGACCACCTGATGTATGTAGGTTGTTGTTTGTTGTGTGGCAAAGTTCCTCCACAAATGAGTTTTCCTCTTTCCAGCATTTTCAGATCCCCGTCAAGCCCAGGTGCAACGTTGTACATGTAGGATTGGATTCTCAAAAGCATCATACACATTTGTAGACTATCCAATGGTCAGTAGCAAGGAATTATTTCAAGTTTATTTCAGAATAAGAAATAATTCCATAAAAACGCAGAGCATAATACCTGTACATATTGGTTTCATCATTTATATATGTATTTAATATTTATCTGGTCAATAAAAACTTACCATATAAACACACAACAAATCACTTGCAGGGTAATTCATAGAATATCGCAGAAAAGTGTCTCAAGCGGCTGGCGCACAGTGTCCGCGTGCGCCAAAACCGATTTCCGTGCACAGCGTATTCATGGATTTTAGGCTCCCAAACCAGCCGTGGCGCAGAGTATCGCAGCGACCCTGCAGCAGCGCCAGTAACGCCCCCAAGAACGCCCTTGCGCAAGGAAAAGCCATCAAAATCGCTAAATCATCGCAAAGGGCTGCGCTAACCCTGGACCAGTTTACAGGGCTGCCAAACAAGAAACGCAAAGCGGGTAACGTTCATATCAGGGGTACGTGAGAAGTTTCACATGCGATTAGCCAAGGTAAGTGTATTACAGGGGTATGCGGGAAGTTTTACACGCGATTAGCCAGGGTACGTGTATTACAGGGATACGCGTGAAGTTTTACACGCGATTAGCCAGGGTACGTGTATTACAGGGCTACGCGTGAAGTTCTACACGTGATTAGCCAGGGTGTATTACAGGGGTACGCGGGAATTATCACACGCGATTTGGCTGGGTACGTGTATTACAGGGGTGCGCGGGAAGTTACACATGCGATTTGGCTGGGTACGTGTATTACAGGGGTTCGCGGGAAGTTACACACGCAATTAGGCTGGGTGGGTCCTCACAGGTGTTCCCTGTACACCCTCCACGGCCCCTGCAGGCAGCCCACAAAACAGGGGACTACCCTGCACTCCTGCTCATGTCTCCCACCCCCCACCCCCCAAGCAGTGCAGGGGCAGCCTCCACCAGGCCCCCACTCATGTCTCCCACCACCCCCACCCCCCAGCAGTGCAGGGGCACCCTCCACCAGGCCCCCACTCATGTCTCCAACCAGCCCCACCCACCAGCCACCAGGGGCAGCCTACACCAAGCCCCCACTCATGTCCCCCTGCACCCCCATCCCCAGCAGTGCAGGGGCAGCCTCCACCAGGCCCCCACTCATGTCTCCCACCACCCCCACCCCCCAGCAGTGCAGGGGTAGCCTCCACCAGGCCCCCACTCATGTCTCCCACCACCCCCAACCCCCAGCAGTGCAGGGGCAGCCTCCACCAGGCCGCCACTCATGGCCCCCTGCACCCCCACCCCCCAGCATTGCAGGGCAGCCTCCACCAGGCCCCCACTCATGTCTCCCACCACCCCCACCCCCCAGCAGTGCAGGGGCACCCTCCACCAGGCCCCCACTCATGTCTCCCACAACCCCCACCCCCCAGCCACCAGGGGCAGCCTCCACCAGGCCCCCACTCATGTCTCCCACCACCCCCACCCCCTAGCCGTGCAGGGGCACCCTCCACCAGGCCCCCACTCATGTCTCCCACCACCCCCACCCCCCAGCAGTGCAGGGGCAGCCTCCATCAGGCCCCCACTCATGTCTCCCACCACCCCCACCCCCCAGCAGTGCAGGGGCAGCCTCCACGGACCCCACTCATGTCCAACTCATGTCTCCCACCACCCCCAACCCCAGAAGTGCAGAGGCAGCCTCCACTAGGCCCCCACTCATGTCTCCCAACACCCCCACCCCCTAGCAGTACAGGGGCACCCTCCACCAGGCCCCCACTCATGTCTCCCACCACCCCCACCCCCCAGCAGTGCAGGGGCACCCTCCACCAGGCCCCCACTCATGTCTCCCACCACCCCCACCCCCCAGCCACCAGGGGCAGCCTCCACCAGGCCCCCACTCATGTCCCCCTGCACCCCCACCCCCAGCAGTGCAGGGGCACCCTCCACCAGGCCCCCACTCATGTCTCCCACCACCCCCACCCCCCAACAGTGCAGGGGCAGCCTCCGCCAGGCCCCCACTCATGTCTCCCACCACCCCCACCCCACAGCAGTGCAGGGGCACCCTCCACCAGGCCGCCACTGATGGCCCCCTGCACCCCCACCCCCCAGCATTGCAGGGCACCCTCCGCCAGGCCCCCACTCATGTCCAACTCATGTCTCCCACCAGCCCCACCCCCATCAGTGCAGGGGCAGCCTCCACCAGCCCCCCACTCATGTCTCCCACCACCCCCACCCCCCAGCAGTGCAGGGGCACCCTCCACCAGGCCCCCACTCATGTCTCCCACCACCCCCACCCCCCTCCCACCAGGGGCAGCCTCCACCAGGCCCCCACTCATGTCTCCCACCACCCCCACCCCCTAGCAGTGCAGGGGCACCCACCACCAGGCCCCCACTCATGTCTCCCACCACCCCCACCCCCCAGCAGTGCAGGGGCAGCCTCCACCAGGCCCCCACTCATGTCCCCCACCACCCCACTCCCCAGCAGTGCAGGGGCAGCCTCCAGCAGGCCCCCACTCATGTCCAACTCATGTCTCCCACCACCCCCACCCCCAGCAGTGCAGGGGCAGCCTCTACCAAGCCCCCACTCATGTCTCCCACCACCCCCACCCCCTAGCAGTGCAGGGGCACCCTCCACCAGGCCTACACTCATGTCCCCCACCTCCCCCACCCCCCAGCAGTGCAGGGGCACCCTCCACCAGGCCCCCACTCATGTCTTCCACCACCCCCACCCCCCAGCCACCAGGGGCAGCCTCCACTAGGCCCCCACTCATGTCTTCCACCACCCCCAACCCCTAGCAGTGCAGGGGCACCCCCCACCAGGCCCCCACTCATGTCTCCCACCACCCCCATCAGTGCAGGGGCAACCTCCACCAGGCCCCCCTCATGTCCAACTCATGTCTCCCACCACCCCCACCCCCAGCAGTGCAGGGGCAGCCTCCAACAGGCCCCCACTCATGTCTCACACCACCCCCACCCCCTAGCAGTGCAGGGGCACCCTCCACCAGGCCCCCACTCATGTCTCCCACCACCCCCACCCCCCAGCCACCAGGGGCAGCCTCCACCAGGCCCCCACTCATGTCTCCCACCACCCCCACCCCCTAGCAGTGCAGGGGCACCCTCCACCAGGCCCCCACTCATGTCTCCCACCACCCCCACCCCCAGCAGTGGAGGGGCAGCCTCCACCAGGCCCCCACTCATGTCTCCCACCACCCCCACCCCCCAGCAGTGCAGGGGCAGCCTCCACCAGGCCCCCACTCATGTCCAACTCATGTCTCCCACCACCGCCACCCCCAGCAGTGCAAGGGCAGCCTCCACCAGGCCCCCACTCATTTCTCCCACCACCCCCACCCCCTAGCAGTGCAGGGGCAGCCTCCACCAGGCCCCCACTCATGTCTCCCACCACCCCCACCCCCTAGCAGTGCAGGGCACCCTCCACCAGGCCCCCACTCATGTCTCTAACCACCCCCAACCCCCAGCAGTGCAGGGGCACCCTCCACCAGGCCCCCGCTCTTGTCTCCCACCACCCCCACCCCCTAGCAGTGCAGGGGCACCCTCCACCAGGCCCCCACTCATGTCTCCCACCACCCCCACCCCCCAGCAGTGCAGTGGCACCCTCCACCAGGCCCCCACTCATGTCTCCCACCACCCCCACCCCCCAGCAGTGCAGGGGCACCCTCTACCAGGCCCCCACTCATGTCTCCCACCACACCCACCACCCAGCCACCAGGGGCAGCCTCCACCAGGTACCCACTAATGTCTCCCACCACCCCCACCCCCTATCAGTGCAGGGGCACCCTCCACCAGGCCCCCACTCATGTCTCCCATCACCCCCACCCCCAGCAGTGCAGGGGCAGCCTCCACCAGGCCCCCACTCATGTCTCCCACCACCCCACCCCCCAGCAGTGCAGGGGCAGCCTCCACCAGGCCCCCACTCATGTCCAACTCATGTCTCCCACCACCCCCACCCCCAGCATTGCAGGGGCAGCCTCCACCAGGCCCCCACTCATGTCTCCCACCTCCCCCACCCCCTAGAAGTGCAGGGGCACCCTCCACCAGGCCCCCATTCATGTCTCCCACCACCCCCACGCCCCAGCAGTGCAGGGGCGCCCTCCACCAGGCTCCCACTCATGTCTCCCAACACCCCCACCCCCCAGCCACCAGGGGCAGACTCCACCAGGCCCCCACTCATGTCTCCCACCACCCCCACCCCCCAGCCACCAGGGGCAGCCTCCACCAGGCTCCAACCCATGTCTCCCACCACCCCCACCCCCCAGCCACCAGGGGCAGCCTCCACCAGGCCCCCACTCATGTCTCCCACCACCCCCACCTCCTAGCAGTGCAGGGGCACCCTCCACCACGCCCCCACTCATGTCCCCCACCACCCCCACCCCCTAGCAGTGCAGGGGCACCCTCCACCAGGCCCCCACTCATGTCTCCCACCACCCCCACCCCCCAGCAGTGCAGGGGCAGCCTCCACCAGGCCCCCACTCATGTCTCCCACCACCACCACCCTCTAGCAGTGCAGGGGCACCCTCAGCAAGGTCCCCACTCATGTCTCCCACCACCCCCACCCCCCAGCCACCAGGGGCAGCCTCCACCAGGCCCCCACTCATGTCCCCCACCACCCCCACCCCCCAGCCACCAGGGGCAGCCGCCACCAGGCACCCATTCATGGCCCCTATCACCACCACCCCCTAGCAGTGCAGGGGCAGCACCACCAGGCCCCCACTCATGTCTCCCATCACCCCCACCCCCCAGCAGTGCAGGGGCAGCCTCCACCAGGCCCCCACTCATGTCCCCCACCCCCAGCAGTGCAGGGGCAGCCTCCACCAGGCCCCCACTCATGTCTCCATCACCCCCACTCCCTAGCAATGCAGGGGCCGCCTCCACCAGGCCCCCACTCATGTCCCCCACCACCCCCACCCCCCAGCCACCAGGGGCAGCCTCCAGCAGGCCCCCACTCATGTCTCCCACCACCCCCACCCCCTAGCAGTGCAGGGGCAGCCTCCACCAGGCCCCCACTCATGTCTCCCACCACACCCACCCCCCAGCAGTGCAGGGGCAGCCTCCATCAGGCCCCCACTCATGTCTCCCACCACCCCCACCCCCCAGCAGTGCAGGGGCAGCCTCCACGGACCCCACTCATGTCCAACTCATGTCTCCCACCACCCCCAACCCCATAAGTGCAGGGGCAGCCTCCACCAGGCCCCCACTCATGTCTCCCAACACCCCCACCCCCTAGCAGTGCAGGGGCACCCTCCACCAGGCCCCCACTCATGTCTCCCACCACCCCCACCCCCCAGCAGTGCAGGGGCACCCTCCACCAGGCCCCCACTCATGTCTCCCACCACCCCCACCCCCCAGCCACCAGGGGCAGCCTCCACCAGGCCCCCACTCATGTCCCCCTGCACCCCCACCCCCAGCAGTGCAGGGGCACCCTCCACCAGGCCCCCACTCATGTCTCCCACCACCCCCACCCCCCAGCAGTGCAGGGGCAGCCTCCGCCAGGCCCCCACTCATGTCTCCCACCACCCCCACCCCACAGCAGTGCAGGGGCACCCTCCACCAGGCCGCCACTCATGGCCCCCTGCACCCCCACCCCCCAGCATTGCAGGGCACCCTCCGCCAGGCCCCCACTCATGTCCAACTCATGTCTCCCACCAGCCCCACCCCCATCAGTGCAGGGGCAGCCTCCACCAGCCCCCCCTCATGTCTCCCACCACCCCCACCCCCCAGCAGTGCAGGGGCACCCTCCACCAGGCCCCCACTCATGTCTCCCACCACCCCCACCCCCCAGCCACCAGGGGCAGCCTCCACCAGGCCCCCACTCATGTCTCCCACCACCCCCACCCCCTAGCAGTGCAGGGGCACCCACCACCAGGCCCCCACTCATGTCTCCCACCACCCCCACCCCCCAGCAGTGCAGGGGCAGCCTCCACCAGGCCCCCACTCATGTCTCCCACCACCCCCAACCCCCAGCAGTGCAGGGGCACCCTCCACCAGGCCCCCGCTCTTGTCTCCCACCACCCCCACCCCCTAGCAGTGCAGGGGCACCCTCCACCAGGCCCCCACTCATGTCTCCCACCACCCCCACCCCCCAGCAGTGCAGTGGCACCCTCCACCAGGCCCCCACTCATGTCTCCCACCACCCCCACCCCCCAGCAGTGCAGGGGCACCCTCCACCAGGCCCCCACTCATGTCTCCCACCACACCCACCACCCAGCCACCAGGGGCAGCCTCCACCAAGTCCCACTCATGTCTCCCACCACCCCCACCCCCTATCAGTGCAGGGGCACCCTCCACCAGGCCCCCACTCATGTCTCCCATCACCCCCACCCCCCAGCAGTGCAGGGGCAGCCTCCACCAGGCCCCCACTCATGTCTCCCACCACCCCACCCCCCAGCAGTGCAGGGGCAGCCTCCACCAGGCCCCCACTCATGTCCAACTCATGTCTCCCACCACCCCCACCCCCAGCATTGCAGGGGCAGCCTCCACCAGGCCCCCACTCATGTCTCCCACCACCCCCACCCCCTAGCAGTGCAGGGGCACCCTCCACCAGGCCCCCATTCATGTCTCCCACCACCCCCACGCCCCAGCAGTGCAGGGGCGCCCTCCACCAGGCTCCCACTCATGTCTCCCACCACCCCCACCCCCCAGCCACCAGGGGCAGACTCCACCAGGCCCCCACACATGTCTCCCACCACCCCCACCCCCCAGCCACCAGGGGCAGCCTCCACCAGGCTCCAACTCATGTCTCCCACCACCCCCACCCCCCAGCCACCAGGGGCAGCCTCCACCAGGCCCCCACTCATGTCTCCCACCACCCCCACCCCCTAGCAGTGCAGGGGCACCCTCCACCACGCCCCCACTCATGTCCCCCACCACCCCCACCCCCTAGCAGTGCAGGGGCACCCTCCACCAGGCCCCCACTCATGTCTCCCACCACCCCCACCCCCCAGCAGTGCAGGGGCAGCCTCCACCAGGCCCCCACTCATGTCTCCCACCACCACCACCCTCTAGCAGTGCAGGGGCACCCTCAGCAAGGTCCCCACTCATGTCTCCCACCACCCCCACCCCCCAGCCACCAGGGGCAGCCTCCACCAGGCCCCCACTCATGTCCCCCACCACCCCCACCCCCCAGCCACCAGGGGCAGCCGCCACCAGGCACCCATTCATGGCCCCTATCACCACCACCCCCTAGCAGTGCAGGGGCAGCACCACCAGGCCCCCACTCATGTCTCCCATCACCCCCACCCCCCAGCAGTGCAGGGGCAGCCTCCACCAGGCCCCCACTCATGTCCCCCACCACCCCCACCCCCAGCAGTGCAGGGGCAGCCTCCACCAGGCCCCCACTCATGTCTCCACCACCCCCACTCCCTAGCAATGCAGGGGCAGCCTCCACCAGGCCCGCACTCATGTCCCCCACCACCCCCACCCCCCAGCCACCAGGGGCAGCCTCCAGCAGGCCCCCACTCATGTCTCCCACCACCCCTACCCCCTAGCAGTGCAGGGGCAGCCTCCACCAGGCCCCCACTCATGTCCCCCACCACCCCCACTCCCTAGCAGTGCAGGGGCACCCTCCACCAGGCCCCCACTCATGTCTCCCACCACATCCACCCCCCAGCAGTGTAGGGGCAGCCTCCACCAGGCCCCCACTCATGTCTCCCACCACCCCCACCCCCCAGCAGTGCAGGGGAAGCCTCCACCAGGCCCCCACTCATGTCCAACTCAAGTCTCCCACCACCCCCACCCCCAGCAGTGCAGGGGCAGCCTCCACCAGGCCCCCACTCATGTCTCCCACCACCCCCACCCCCTAGCAGTGCAGGGGCACCCTCCACCAGGCCCCCACTCATGTCTCCCACCACCCCCACCCCCCGGCAATGCAGGGGCACCCTCCACCAGGCCCCCACTCATGTCTCCCACCACCCCCACCCCCCAGCCACCAGGGGCAACCTCCACCAGGCCCCCACTCATGTCCCCCTGCACCCCACCCCCAGCAGTGCAGGGGCAACCTCCACCAGGCCCCACTCATGTCTCCCACCACCCCCACCCCCCAGCAGTGCAGGGGCTGCCTCCACCAGGCCCCCACTCATGCCCCCCACTACCCCCACCCCCAGCAGTGCAGGGACAGCCTCCACCAGGCCCCCACTCATGTCACCCACCACCCCCACCCCCTAGCAGTGCAGGGGCAGCACCACCAGGCCCCCACTCATGTCTCCCATCACCCCCACCCCCCAGCAGTGCAGGGGCAGCCTCCACCAGGCCCCCACTCATGTCCCCCACCACCCCCACCCCCAGCAGTGCAGGGGCAGCCTCCACCAGGCCCCCACTCATGTCTCCCACCACCCCCACCCCCTAGCAGTGCAGGGGCAGCCTCCACCAGGCCCCCACTAATGTCCCCCACCACCCCCACCCCCCAGCCACCAGGGGCAATCTCCACCAGGCAACCACTCATGTCCCCCTGCACCCCCACCCCCAGCAGTGCAGGGGCAACCTCCACCAGGCCCCACTCATGTCTCCCACCACCCCCACCCCCCAGCAGTGCAGGGGCATCCTCCACCAGGCCCCCACTCATGCCCCCCACTACCCCCACCCCCAGCAGTGCAGGGGCAGCCTCCACCAGGCCCCCACTCATGTCGCCCACCACCCCCACCCCCTAGCGGTGCAGGGGCAGCACCACCAGGCCCCCACTCATGTCTCCCATCACCCCCACCCCCCAGCAGTGCAGGGGCAGCCTCCACCAGGCCCCCACTCATGTCCCCCACCACCCCCACCCCCAGCAGTCAGGGGCAGCCTCCACCAGGCCCCCACTCATGTCTCCCACCACCCCCACCCCCTAGCAGTGCAGGGGCAGCCTCCACCAGGCCCCCACTAATGTCCCCCACCACCCCCACCCCCCAGCCACCAGGGGCAATCTCCACCAGGCAACCACTCATGTCTCCCACCACCCGCACCCCCTAGCAGTGCAGGGGCAGCCTCCACCAGGCCCCCACTCATGTCCCCCACCACTCCCACCCCCTAGCAGTGCAGGGGCACCCTCCACCAGGCCCCCACTCATGTCTCCCACCACCCCCGTCCCCCAGCAGAGCAGGGGCAGCCTCCACCAGGCCCCCACTCATGTCTCCCACCACCCCCACCCCCCAGCAGTGCAGGGGCAGCCTCCACCAGGCCCCCACTCATGTCTCCCACCACCCCACCCCCCAGCAGTGCAGGGGCACCCTCCACCAGGCCCCCACTCATGTCTCCCACCACCCCCACCCCCCAGCCACCAGGGGCAACTTCCACCAGGCCCCCACTCATGTCCCCCTGCACCCCCACCCCCAGCAGTGCAGGGGCAACCTCCACCAGGCCCCACTCATGTCTCCCACCACCCCCACCCCCCAGCAGTGCAGGGGCAGCCTCCACCAGGCCCCCACTCATGTCTCCCACCACCCCCACCCCCCAGCAGTGCAGGGGCACCCTCCACCAGGCCGCCACTCATGGCCCCCTGCACCCCCACCCCCAGCTTTGCAGGGCACCCTCCACCAGGCCCCCACTCATGTCCAACTCATGTCTCCCACCACCCCAACCCCCAGCAGTGCAGGGGCAGCCTCCACCAGGCCCCCACTCATGTCTCCCACCACCCCCACCCCCCAGCAGTGCAGGGGCACCCTCCACCAGGCCCCCACTCATGTCTCCCACCACCCCCCCCAGCCACCAGGGGCAGCCTCCACCAGGCCCCCACTCATGTCTCCCACCACCCCCACCCCCTAGCAGTGCAGGGGCACCCTCCACCAGGCCCCCACTAATGTCTCCCACCACCCCCACCCCCCAGCAGTGCAGGGTCAGCCTCCACCAGGCCCCCACTCATGTCTCCCACCACCCCCACTCCCCAGCAGTGCAGGGGCAGTCTCCACCAGGCCCCCACTCATGTCCAACTCATGTCTCCCACCACCCCCACCCCCCAGCCACCAGGGGCAGCCTCCACCAGGCCCCCACTCATGTCTCCCACCACCCCCACCCCCTAGCAGTGCAGGGGCACCCTCCACCAGGCCCCCACTAATGTCTCCCACCACCCCCACCCCCCAGCAGTGCAGGGGCAGCCTCCACCAGGCCCCCACTCATTTCTCCCACCACCCCCACCCCCCAGCCACCAGGGGCAGCCTCCACCAGGCCCCCACTCATGTCTCCCACCACCCCCACCCCCTAGCAGTTCAGGGGCACCCTCCACCAGGCCCCCACTCATGTCTCCCACCACCCCCACCCCCCGGCAGTGCAGGGGCAGCCTCCACCAGGCCCCCACTCATGTCTCCCACCACCCCACCCCCCAGCAGTGCAGGGCAGCCTCCACCAGGCCCCCACTCATGCCCAACCCATGTCTCACACCACCCCCAACCCCAGCAGTGCAGGGGCAGCCTCCACCAGGCCCCCACTCATGTCTCCCACCACCCCCACCCCCTAGCAGTGCAGGGGCACCCTCCACCAGGCCCCCACTCATGTCTCCCACCACCCCCACCCCCCAGCAGTGCAGGGGCACCCTCCACCAGGCCCCCACTCATGTCTCCCACCACCCCCACCCCCCAGCCACCAGGGGCAGACTCCACCAGGCCCCCACTCATGTCCAACTCATGTCACCCACCACCCCCACCCCCAGCAGTGCAGGGGCAGCCTCCACCAGGCCCCCACTTATGTCTCCCACCACCCCCACCCCCTAGCAGTGCAGGGGCACCCTCCACCAGGCCCCCACTTATGTCTACCACCACCCCCACCACCCAGCAATGCAGGGGCACCCTCCACCAGGCCCCCACTCATGTCACCCACCACCCCCACCCCCTAGCAGTACAGGGGCACCCTCCACCAGGCCCCACTCATGTCTCCCACCACCCCCACCCCCCAGCAGTGCAGGGGCACCCTCCACCAGGCCCCCACTCATGTCTGCCACCACCCCCACCCCCAGCCACCAGGGGCAGCCTCCACCAGGCCCCCACTCATGTCTGCCACCACCCCCACCCCCCAGCAGTGCAGGGGCACCCTCCACCAGGCCCCCACCCATGTCTCCCACCACCCCCACCCCCCAGCAGTGCAGGGGCACCCTCCACCAGGCCCCACTCATGTCTCCTACCACCCCCACCCCCAAGCAGTGCAGGGGCAGCCTCCACCAGGCCCCCACTCATGTCTCCCACCACCCCCACCCCCCAGCCACCAGGGGCAGCCTCCACCAGGCCCCCACTCATGTCTCCCACCACCCCCACCCCCTAGCAGTGCAGGGGCACCCTCCACCTGTCATGATCTCTGCTTCCAAAAGGTCAGGGTTTTCCCAACTCCCTTGGAAGCAGATCCATAACCCAGGTTCCGAGTGCCAACCAGTCCCAATTGGGACCTTTTGGACCCAGTCCTGGCGCCAGTGGCACCAGGCTCATAAATATGCCCAGTCCCAGCGCTGGAAGTGCCGGGCTCATAATGCTTGGGTGGACTTACCTGCAGCAGACCATGCTGCTTACTTGCCTGCCAGTTGAGCCTCTGATCCTCTTCTGTTTGGAACTACTTCTCCTGTTGGGTGGGGCAGGAGCCACTCCCTAGATTCAGAACACTGGAACTCTTCTGGAAAGCAGGAACTCTTTTCTTACCTAGGCGTGGCTGTGGAAGGAGACACCTAAGCACTACAGGAGGCTATTTAAACCACACCCGATGGATGAATCTTGCTTTGCGTTATTCTGCATCCTCTGCAGCAGAACGCTCATCGTGTCTTCTGCATCTGATCCTGGGCCTAAGGAAAAAGGCTTACCATCCTGAATCCAGTCTTCAGCAACACCTATAAAGACAAGAAAGAACAGGTTAGCATTACGGTCTTCAGTGACAGCTCTTCACTTACCTGGTCCATCGGCTGTCACCAACGCCTCGCGCTGCATTCCGGCATCTGAAAGACAAAGGCTTACCTACTCTTCGTGCGCTCCGGAGGTCTTCACACTGCATTCCGGCATCTGAAAGACAAAAGCTTACCAACTCTTTGCACGCTCCGGAGGCCTTCGGCGCTGCATCCCGCATATGAAAGACAAAACAAGGTGCGTTTAAAGACATTGGGGAACTTTAATACTCACGTGCCATTACTCCTTTCCACATCTAACCCAGTGGGTATTCCGGCACCCTGCAGCCGCTCCGAACTTGTACCTGCAAAATAAAAAGACAGTTAGAGCGCATCGTGAAGCAGGCAACAAGCGCTTACTTACGTGCTTCCAGGCGCTTCTATTCATCACACGGGCTCCATCTTCAACTCACTTCAGCCCGTCATCCGCCATTGCCGGAACCCTGCAAAACAAGAAACATCATTACTAAAGACTTTAAAGACATTAGAATTACTCGAAACTTACAGTTCGTGCAGTAAACGACGGACAGCAGTCTTCTGGCTGTCCCTTTTCAAATTAAAATCAATAAATGATAATCCAAAAAAATGTCTTCCAAAGTTCAAGTCCATAAAAAGGAAATGAAGGGAAAAAAGAAATAGAAAACCATTGCTCCATGGAAATAAATATTCATAGTAAAAAAAAATATCCAAATGCAAAGTCCAACTATGTACAAAGTATTCAGGGTCCATCATCCCAACAGAAGAAATGAAACCTACAAAAAACCTATCTAAAATGGAACTATATACAAAAGGTGGAGCAGTGACCGTCGACTCCAAATAAAAATAAACAATAAAGGAAACCTATCACTAAATAACTATATACAATGGCGGCGGGCCAGTCCAGCGGCTCACTCAGTGGTGTTCCGGGCTAGGGCATCATCGAACTCCTCGTCTATGACCCGGAGGCGGTCCTGTTCCATGGCCCGGAGGGTCCGCAGGGACGCCGACATGTTCACCTCCAACTCCCTGTGGATTGCCTCGAGGCACTCGACCCGCCTCAGGGCCATCCACATGGAGTTCTCCGCCCTGACCATCATGAGCCGCGCCTCTTCCGCCCGCCGCCGCTCCGGATCTATGGCGTGGCCCAACCGCTGCCACACGGAAGACACTGCCCGTCAAGGGTCCTCCTGCCCTCCGGCCGATGCCTGCCCCTCTGATGTTGAAGGCCCCAAGCTATCGTGGCTCCCACCTACAGCCTCCTGCTGCTGCAGCTGCTGCTGTCCATGTACCCTGTCCGATGGTGCCTGCACATCCTCCTCCAGCTGGGGTGCAGTCGTTGATGTGGCCGCCCCTGCTGGACGTCTGACTCCCGACTGTGGCAGGGATCTGTTGTCCACCAGCCTGGCCGCACGGTCGGAGGCAGCTCCACAGGGCACCCAGGTGACACATGGGTGGGAAGATGGCATGGAGGACGACTGGGGAATAGGGGGTTCTGTGGAGAAGGGGGTCGGAACAAGGTCCAGGAAATGGAGGAATCCAGCCCTGGTGAGCTGTCCCAGTGGGTCAACGCGGTCAACGAGCCATGAGAGAAGACGTGCAGACTCATCATGAAAAGACTGCAGGTCAGCTCGCATGACCCGTTGACGCAACGCCACCCCACCCTGGACAGGCTCAACCTGGTGCAGGATAGCCACATCCGCAGGGAGAGGAAGGCCAGGTGTTGTAAGCCAATCCTCTCCATCAGAACGGGTCTGGAGGTAGGCATCCCCGCTGGTGCAAGATGATGCAGTGACAGGAGCAGGGACAGGATTGCACACAGGCACCTCCGCGGCGGCCTGTGCTGCCTCCTGTCCCTGATCCTGCACTGCACCACTAGCACCAGTGGAATCCCCACCTCCAGACCCCGCCTCTGTCGCTTGCACGGCCTCCTCCTCCACCAAACCCCCCACCAACCTGGATGACACCGTGCCATCTTCCTCCGTTGGGCCCTGTGGGGTCCCAGCTGC